>NC_045736.1:37137588-37138428 GCF_008692095.1 Etheostoma spectabile | reverse complement strand
ATTAAAAAGTGTTTCAACTGTCCCGGCTCTCCCCTACAGTTCACCTCTAGGTCGAAAATGCTGCTATACCTTGGGTACTCCGCTAATACTGAGCACTGTTGGAGCTAAATCCTGCTCCATTCTCAGGGTGCATTCAATTAGTAGTCCAAATCTCAGATGTTGAAATGTGAATCCATTTATTACATAGGATGTCCTGAGACAAAGTTACCTGGATCAAGCTGTCACAACTCTCCCCTTCCTTCGTCTGACTCTCTGGCTCTTGGACCCCTGGTCTCATCTACAAAGGGTGGGGTCTTTAGACCACAGTGATGCGTGTGTGCTTATTCGTTATCTTTTCAGTTGGAATGTGACTGAGAGTTTATGACCCTCAGTTCAGGAAAAGATCAGTGGGGGTAAAGAGACTGAAACCAGACTCAGGAAGCATCCCTAACAATCAATTCTGCTTCTAACACATTTAGGAGAGCTGGATTATAACAAAATGTAGCCGAACATCTTATATTATAAAACAGAAGTATTGCAAAATACTTAATTGTTAAGTGTAGGTGTTGGATCCGGACACAGAACAACCACAAGGGGGAGTGATGTAAAACAAAAATGGGTTTATTCTGAGGAACAGAATAACCAACACCAAAAACAAACAAACACCAAACAATCCAGACACGGGAGGTGATGAAGGGGATCCAAGACAGACGATGAGACGGAACACGAACGCTGTGGCAGAAACACAAAATCAGTACAAAGGCAAGGCAACGGAATACCATTAAGCTAAGTACAAGACCAGTTACCACGGAAAGTAGGTAACAACTGGCGCCGAAGAAGTGGCCAGCCCAGGTTTAAATA
>NC_045736.1:37122109-37137578 GCF_008692095.1 Etheostoma spectabile | reverse complement strand
GATACACCTCTCATGGAATCAGGTATGAGCGCCCTCTGGTGGCCGATGAAAACACAGATAGACAAACAGGGAAAAACAACAACACAGAAGACAGCGGACCCATAACATTAATGTAACAAACAGCAAACAACAAACTATATACTTATAACAACAAACTTACTGCATGACCAACATGTCCTCATTTATGCTGAAATAATGCTTTTACCATCCATCCATCCATCTTCATCCGCTTATCCGGTATGGGGTCGCGGGGGCAGCAGCTCCACCAGGGGACCCCAAACTTCCCTTTCCCGAGCCACATCATCCAGCTCCGACTGGGGGGTCCCGAGGCGTTCCCAGGCCAGGTTGGAGATATAATCTCTCCACCTAGTCCTGGGTCTTCCCCGAGGCCTCCTCCCAGCTGGACGTGCCTGGAACACCTCCCTAGGGAGGCCCCCAGGAGACATCCTTATCAGATGCCTGAACCACCTCAACTAACTAATAATGCTTTTACCTTTTAGCTTAAATTTATTATGCAAATCACACAATGTTTAAGCACATATAAAATTTTAAATTCCAACAGCACCCACAAAGCTGCTCGCGGTTATGCATCAGTCAAACTTTTCATCTACAATCCTATCCTGAGTTGAAAGAGACCCTACTTTACGGCTTGATTATAGGCATATGTAGTTGATAGGCATCCAGTATATGTTCCTCTCGGCCATCTGAATTACAAACATTTTTTTACTTTTTTTTTTGGGCAGCACCCATGAAGGAAAACATAAATATGTTTGTTCTCCCAAATGAAACTTGGTGAAAAGCAAGTGCGCTGCCTGCATATAAGAACTGCGGCTGCCTTTATCTTGTGAGGTTATGTTGCCTACGTGACGCATGACGTCAGAACAAGTGCGGATCAAGTCAGACACAAGTTTAACCAGCATGCATTGGGGATTGTGCGCAGACCTGGCTCATCTCCAATGAGCCTAATGGATTTTCTCGACCTAGAAGGCACCAATTTCTAAAAACAAATTCACATTCCTACTACATAAGTGACCCAATTTAAAGATATATTCATCTTTCCAACGGTGAAATATCCCTTTAAAATCCGTTCTGAGTGCACGCGCGCTCCCGTGGCCAGGGGATACAAATCCTAGCGGGCGTAACTGTCTATGCTGAATCCGCGTTGCATAAACTCTTGGCTTTAACCAATCACAGGACAGAGAGAGGCCCCAAACAGGACCAAAACATCACATATCGGCCAGTGAGAGCTCGGCCCGTCTAAATAAACTTCCTCCCCGTTTCTGTTTATTTTTTTCTCTGTAACTCATGCCTCGTGGATGCATGGATTGGATGTATATTAGGTGAATCCAATACTATCAAAGAATCAGAGGATTAAGCTCCCAAAAAAGTAAAGAGTAACGTGAAAATAAATAAATAACTTTGACACGCATTCAAAATATTTTATTTTGAAAGTCATCATCGGAAGTGTTCTTAGTTAGCATGTCGACCTTGACACTGTGTTATAACCAAAGACTGTAGTGTTGTAACCTGGATGCATTTGAAAAGCGGCAACGTTTCTTTAACGAAACCAAACTTCGCTCACGTTTAAACGGTACTCTTAAATCGTAAATATTGTTAATTTTCTTCCACAGAAACCAGCAGGTTAAAGTGGTTCATTCCGGTGTTGTCTTGTGTTTTGGTTGCGGTCCGAGTGTCTCCAGTTAAAACCAGCCAGCCGACCAGATGCTTTCCCCGGGCAAGACCGTCTCCTCTCGGCTGCTCAGGCCGTTGTCAAAGCTTCCTCTCTGGCTGGGCTCTGATGGTAGAGCCGCTAGCTCTCTTCATAAAGGTAATAGCCGTCCGGAGCACGTTAGCCTGGTCATTTAAGCCACAGAGCAGTTAGCTTGAAGCTAATCCCAAAGTGACGCAGTTTGGTACGGAAACAAAACTTCCTAAAACATAACGTTAACGAACATGGGTGTATTAAAATGTAACGCAACAAACAATTCTGAATTTAAAGTAGCTCAAACTAAATGTGAGTGCCTTTGACTCACAATCAGCGGTCAAAATTAACCCTTTCATTCACAAGCCAAAGCTAGTGAATGTTGAATTTTGACCAGCCACTCAATAGATTACCATTGTTTTTGGCTGGTGAGTGAAGCAGAACTACCAGCCACTTGGATATTTTACCAGCATTTGGCTGGTAGATGGCGCTTATTTTGAACCCTAACAATCCACACAATGTGTTTTGGAGAGTAACACTGGATGTAAACAAATCGTGTTTATCTTTCTGAACTTGACAGTTTTCCATTCTCTGCTCTCTAGACACAGAAGATGAATTGTTGATGAATAACTCAACGCATGCTGACCGGCCTGTTGTCTGACCCAGTGTTTCAGACCAGGATCATTCAGTTCGGATTAAACCCCCAGCTGACTGTGTGACTGTTGTTATTTTTTTGCTGCAGAGTTGATAAAGAAACACGAACTGGAGAAAGATGAGCTGCGCCCCCTCTACATGGACTTCCAGGCCACCACGCCCATGGTAACCGTTACCAACCATGTTTTTCCAGCTGATGTCAGGGAGTTACTTACACTAACTTGCACTTACAATTTAACACATGTGTATTTGTGTGTAGGACCCCCGGGTGCTGGACGCCATGTTGCCCTACCAGGTGAATTACTACGGTAACCCTCACTCCAGAACACATGCCTACGGCTGGGAGAGCGAGAGCGCCATGGAGACGGCCAGAAAGGTATAGAGAACTCTGTGTACAGAGAGAGAAACTAGTTCTTTATATATACTGTACATTATTTCTTTACATTACAGTGCTCTGTAAACCATCCACATTGTAAACCTTGTACAACATTCAATTCAACATCTTCATTTAAGGGCAATTTTGCGATCAACCTGTCACATAAAAAATCAAGCATACAAGAATAAACGCCATTGTGATCATTCAATCAGCCAACATGTCAGTGGCAGCAGGGACAATAAATAGGAGCAGCAAAGCACAAACAGGTTGCAACCTGCTTTGTGCTTTGTTGCTCATGCCTGATTAAAAAGGATCTACAAAAAATAATATGGCCATAATTACCCATGATTCCTCTCGTTTTCTAGACTACCTGTTTCTTCCATAGGAAGCTCAGGTTTATGGAAGTCCAGTGCTCAACATCATTTGTACTTGGTCATCTTTCCTTTTAATCTGAACTTGAGAGAGAGACTGACTGTGTGTAATCTCTCTCTCTCTCTCTCTCTGAGCAGCAGGTGGCTGATCTGATTGGAGCAGATCCCAGGGAGATCATCTTCACCAGCGGAGCCACCGAGTCCAACAACATGGCCATCAAGGTCTCAATCCGCTCCTCTTCTTCATCACTTCCTCCACGTTACCTCCTCTTCTTCACACCTTCTCTCCTTCACACCTTCTCTCTCTCCTCTCACTATTACCTTCTCTGGTTTCTCTGGTCAAAAACAGGGGAAACATATAGAGTAAAGAGAGAACAGAATGAAGGTCTGGTCACATCAGAAATTAATCTGTGCGTCTTTGTGAAAATATCTAAACCATCAACTCATGTCTTATGACTGTCTGCTAACAATGGCTCTTTTTGGAGCAGTTTATATTCCGACAGAGGAGGTTAAATTAAACTTGATGGTGACACGCACAGCTACAGTAGAATAGTTTCCTCCATAATGGTCTCTATAGAAAAGTTTGCTTTTGGTTGTTGGCCTGAATTTGCTTTGTTAAAGTTTACCAAAGTTTAACATTAACCAATTTTACTTCACCTGGATAAGCAAAAAACCAACAATCATGATTTAATTGGAATGAGTTGATTTCCCTGCACAATTTTAATTCTAGCTATCCTAAATGCTGGTGTGATCATACCCTGAGAACACACTAGGAACAGAAAGGCAAGGCAGTGAGAATAGTTGAAAGGTGAAAGTACAGTAAAAACAGCAACACTGAGTAAAAACCCAGTTTGTGATGTCAGTAGTGACGCCGCCTCTCCCACCTCCCTCTCCTGCAGGGCGTGTCCAGGTTCTACCAGACCAAGAAGCGTCATGTGATCACCACGCAGACCGAGCATAAATGTGTTCTTGACTCGTGTCGAGTCCTGGAGTCTGAAGGTTTCAGTGTGACCTACCTGCCGGTCCAGACCAACGGACTGGTGGACCTGGAGGTATTCATGAACGTACAGAGAGAACACACAAGAGAGAGTGCAAAATGAACAAGTAAAGCATGTGCAGAAAACATACAGATGTCATTGTCTTCATTACAAAACTGTGTGTCTGTGTGCTTTCAGCTGTTGGAGGCCTCCATTCGTCCTGACACCTCTCTGTTGTCAGTGATGACCATCAACAACGAGATAGGAGTCAAGCAGCCAATCAAGGAGATCGGTAACCCTTTGCAAAGCAACCATGTTAACTACTATCTGCGTAAGGCAGAAATCAAATTTCTGAAACATCCGTGTTTCAGTGAATCACCATGACCACGTAGAGTATTCACCAGTTCCCCTGGTCTCTGATCTGATTCAGTGTTCCGATCTATACTTTTGAATTGTCGAACTTTACTCTTCCTGTCCACAGGTCAGATTTGCCGTTCCAAAGGAGTCTTCTTCCACACTGACGCCGCTCAGGCTGTCGGAAAGATTCCCATCAACGTCACGGACTGGAAGGTTGATCTAATGTCCATCAGTGGGCACAAGCTCTACGGACCCAAAGGTTAGCCCCAGCGTTACTGTAGATGTATTCTTAACTGTTAGCTCATTAGACAAGGAGAGTTTATTTATACAGCACATTTCATACACACGGCAGTTCAAAGTGCTTTACAAATTGTGTACTAGAAAATGCTTAAGTTTCTGAATGAAAGGGACATGTGCTTGCAGCTAAAATTTGCCTGTTGAAACAAAATGGCTTGAATTCTGATAGTTAAATTTGCAGTTAAAATATAAATACTGAAAGAAGCTGCAGTAGCGGTTAAAATGAAAGTGAAGAAAGACGCTTAAGCAAGCACTAAGTCAAAGTTTTTGAATTATTAAGATTAAGCGATTTAAAGCAGTTATGTCAGTTGATGTGTAGAGGGGGGGGGTCTAGACCTTTTCAGATCGTTCCGTCCCACTTTAGCTCCTTGTTACAAAAGACTGACCTGCTCAAAAACCATACTTATTTTGCATAATATGTAGTGTTTCAACTAGAACTGCACGATATTGGAAAAGAATTACATTGCAGTACTTTTTTCCAACGATATATATATTGTGATATTGCAAACCATCAATCCAGGCTAAAGTCAATAATTAAAATATTTTAAAATAATTAAAAACAAGTTTCATTACAAGTGACAAAATCTGAACATATTTCTGTAAACAGAAAAGCAGTACATATTTTTAAATAAAAAACCCTGATTGGTTTCTAAAAATATAACTTAAAATAAACATATTTTTTATAAAACAACTTATAAGCATTTTGGTTCTCATTGGCCAAAGTAAAACAGTGTTGGTCATCATAATCATGGCTAAACAAATGAAGTTGAAATAAAACTTTGATACGTTTTGCATTAAATCTCCTAAACAGAGTATTACTTAGCGGTATGTGTCCTGTATCCGTCTCCAAACAGAGACTTTTTATTTCGAAGTCCTTTGTGAGAAAATGGACTGTCAGACTTATGTCGGGCTCTGTTGTCCTGCTGGACCTCAAGTCTGTTGTAGCTGCATAGTATTCCACTTGTCAGTCTTGGATTTGCATTTTTCAGTCAACTCTTTTATCGCAACTTGGGAAAAAATATGTGCAGCATTGACATACCATACATACATACATAAGTGTTTGGACCATTTTCTTAAATCCCTCTCTGGCGACGGTGTGTAACGGCAACATATCTTTAGCAATATGAACTGATTCCAGTTCCTTTCGATACTGGTTCTCAATGGTTCTCGATTCTGATTCTTTGAGGGGTGGAGTTGAAACGGGTCACATTCTTATTTCACAAATAAGAGGAAGGTTTTTATTTTGATTAAAGGATGATTTACAGTTTTACAGATCCTTTTTCAACGCAACATAAAGCCACACTAGAGCGCCGCTTACTGTGCTCCATGGCTGCAATACCAGCGCCTAGAGGTACGCAAACCAGAAACTTGGATCCGATGATCACTTTTGAAATCAAATCCCCCAAACAATTCAATTAAAGAAACGATTCCACTGGAATAGGAGTAGGAATCGGTTCTCGATGCCCAACCCTAGTTGACATCCAGATTTGTCTTTGTATTCATCATAAAGAGCTTTGTGGTGCCAATTAAGTAATATCCTTGTTTTGTGGCCACAACTTTAGAACACTCCTGACAACGTACCAGTTTTTGGTCAATATTCTCTTTTTTTGCACCCAAAATAGTCCCTAACCGCTGATTTTGACTTTCTTTTTGGTACAAACTCATCCTTTTTTGCGGCGGATTCTCTTCCTCGCTCATTTTTAGCTAGAGGACCGCCAGAGAATGTTGGCTGTGAGCAGCGGCATAACGAACCAATCACAGCGAATCAACCGCTGTGCACGTCACCCCGGCAACAAACCATACAACAAACTTGGGTAAAATGTGTCCTACCCATGGTGCTACCCTTCTTCACAGCGCAGGTTCCGGCGATGTGACTATCGCGCATGCACACATCGCGATGTCAATGCTAAATCACAACATTGTACAGCCCTAGTCGCAGCTATGCACCGTACCCCCACTTGGTGAAAGACACATTTAGATTTTGGTATCTTCAGAATAAATGTTGTAATTAATGTTATTTTTAATAATCTCTTCTAACCGCAGCATGTATTGATGGAGCATACATGTTCTGATCCTTTTGGTAGTCCCCATTAGAGGGTGACTCCCGTACCGCGGGACTCCTGAGGGAATACCGTGACCTGTGGGAGTCCCCAAAAAATTGTCACCCTCCACTCCGCATGTCATGCTGATCTGCTTGGAAGTTACATTGCCTGTGTGTGTCCGTGTGTGTGTATAGGTGTGGGTGCTTTGTATGTTCGCCGCCGGCCCCGGGTGCGTCTGGAGCCGCTGCAGAGTGGGGGTGGGCAGGAGAGGGGGCTGCGCTCCGGAACGGTACCCACCCCTCTGGCTGTTGGGCTGGGAGCCGCCTGCAGCATCGCAAATCAGGAGTTGGAGGTAAAACGAACGCACCCAAACATCCACTCAGACTCAAAAATACATCCAAACATCTTGAGACTCAAAGTGTGTGTCTGTATGTATTGGTGTGTGTCTGTCTGTCTGTCTGTCTGTCTGTGTGTGTGTGTCTGTGTGTGTGTGTGTGTGTGTGTGTGTCTGTGTGTAGTATGATCATCACAGAGTGTCTATGCTGGCTAATCGTCTAATCCAGAAGATCATGTCGGAGCTTCCTGACGTCATCATGAACGGAGATCCAGAACATCGCTACCCTGGTACACACACACACACACACACACACACACACACAAACAGAAAGACTACAAGTGAAACTCTTACACAAAAAGACATAACTGTCATATCCTTGAATTTGAACCTTTATGGACCTGGACGTCTTTGGACTTGATGTTAAAGGTTTCTGTAGAAAGTATGTTATATTGACGTGATTGTTTGTGTACTTTTCAGGCTGTGTCAACCTGTCCTTTGCCTATGTGGAGGGAGAGAGTCTGTTGATGGCGCTGAAGGATGTCGCTCTGTCATCTGGGAGGTCAGACACACACACAAGCTCTTCAAACTATTTTTAAAAACATAAATTTAACTGTACCCTTTCTTAACCATTAGTAGCACTATGGGCAATGTTTTTGCAAGTGGGTTGCCATTTTGTGTGTATGATGTTTGTTTGTGTGCCCACAGTGCATGTACGTCAGCGTCTCTGGAGCCATCATACGTCCTCAGAGCGATCGGAGCAGATGAAGACCTGGCTCACTCTTCCATCAGGTACAAACACTGACAGCACTGTAATCCAGATCCTAATTCTGATAACAACGTTTGTCATTTTAAAGAAATCCCATGTCTTCAGAAGTATATTATGATCTTGATCCCTAGCCATTTACAGTGACATCACTTGTAGGGTTAACGTGTGTGTGGTGTGTGTGTGTGTGTGTTAGGTTTGGTATTGGCAGGTTCACCACAGAAGAGGAGGTAGACTACACAGCAGAGAAATGTATCCTGCAGGTCTCCAGGCTCCGAGAGATGAGGTGAGTTTTTTTTGGTTAAGTAGTTGGTTATGTAGTAGTAATGATGACACTGTACTCACCAATGTCAAATCTGAGAACAGGGTGACATCACTTAGAAGAAATCTGACTGGTCATGGAAAAACAAGCAGTCAGACAACAAGTTGGCCAAACCTTTTGTAAGAAAAACCGAAGGTGAACGTTAAATTATTTCCCAAATTGTCCGTTCAGTGCCGTCTTTCAGCTTCAACGTTGACCTACTATACCTACTGTTTTTCCTGTTTAATGAGGGATTATTACTGTTAGGTGCCCTTACTTTCAGTTTAAATTAAATGAACCAATTGTCTCCAAACTGTCCGATCGTCAGACTTCTTGTCACTCTGTTCCAAGATATCAAATATGAAATTGGTGAGTAAAATGTCACAGATCCATGTTGTAATAAATTTGAATTAAACTCTAAAACTGACTCCGTTGCTCCGTACATATATTTCTTTCTGCCTTTGTCAAGTAGATGCATTTCTTTGCATGAATGTGTGATGGCAATAGTATCTGTAATGTGTTCTAAATTGTAATATTGTTGTGGGTAAAGCCCAATAACCTGTCTGTCTCCCTGTCTCTCGCTCTGTCTGCCAGTCCTCTGTGGGAGATGGTTCAAGAAGGCATCGATCTGAAGAGCATCAAGTGGACGCAGCACTAGACTCCTCCCACTTCTTCTTTACTTCCCTGGCTGCCGATGACAATTGATTCCCAGGGAACTCTGGGAATGAACTAGCTATTCCTTCCTGTACACAAACACGCACAAACTTCCTGCCTGACTTGAAGTCTGTTTGTAACTTTAGCTCTGTGTGTCCATAGAAGCTCCTCTTGTAGCTCTGTCAGGAGATGGTTTTCAGAGATTTGACCAGCACATGGCAACCTTTGCTTGTTGAAAGTCATTCTGTGACACCTAGCTCCTGTATCACAAAGTCAGTTCATCTTAGTCTGGCTCTTTTTTGGGGTTACCTGGCTTCACTTTCCGCTATCTCTGGGTTTACTAATCCAGCTCTGAGCATGTTCACCAGAAATGGTAATGACTTCACATGTAACGTCATCAGCTCCATGAGTAACGTGATATGACATAAGATGAAACTGCGGGCAAATTATATTACTGAGGTGGCAAAACAAAGAGATTTACATTGAGGTGAAAATATATTGAGCATTATCGCACAACAGGAATAAAATAAGATGTACATTAATGTTTAAATATAAGGTTAAGTCTGTACATCAGTGTGGGAGTCTGCTTATCTATGAAAACCTCTCTACTGCTCCTTAATTATTCTCACTTTATTGTAAACTCAGGACCTTTGTCCCTGCCAGGAACCAGCAGTAATGATAACTTCAGTTTTTCAGTAGTTTTTCAGTTGGTCAGTACTCCGCTTCGTGATATAGCCTCTTGTCAACATGTTAAGCAGACACAAAACAGTGGGTGGTGTTACTTCAGTGTCACTGGGGGGCTGCAACTGTAGGCAATAGACTGAAATTTAGTCTTAATATATAATAATTCTCAGTCAGAACATTTTCAGTTTATGATTCACAGATTGTCTCCTGCTTTGTTCACTTGGAATACTCACTGTCCTCCCTGTCAGAACCCAGTCTTGTAAATAAAGAATCATGTCAGTTTATCAGCAGTGTTCATAGTGTTGGCAACCACATTTTGGTTATTCAGTTAAAGTTGTGGATACTCTACAAGACTTTAGCCTTTAACCACAATGGCTGACTGAAGAAGGTGGAGAGTAAAACAGCTCAGGTCCAGGTTGTTGAATGGAATCTGAACGTGATCCTCAAAGTCTAAACGCAACAATCAGAAGAATTTGTATTGTGTTCCTGGAGGTTCCTGTTACTCTCATATACATTATTATCCAATAAAGTGCTGCCTCAATACACTTTTTTTGTTCTTTGTTCTTTGTTTATGTGTAGTGGGATAAGTACACTTACTGAACAAATGCTACACACCACAGAATGTAAAACCTTTGCTAGTTTGCAATGCCCGTCCGTAGTTGGGCCTGTACACAAATCAACAAACACTTATAATATTATACATTCAAAAAGTGAATTAAAAGCACCTGATTTTTTTTTTTTAAAGCATTATAAAAAAAATGACACTACAGTTCACACCAGCAGAATCAATGTACATAAAGAGGCAAAATGTACTAAATTACTGTCCCAATTTTTAATCTTACTCTTTGTCTTACATACTACACAAGTGTACATCTTAAAGATACATTTTTGGGCATTTTTAGGCCTTTATTTGAGAGGACATCTGAAGACATGGGTTAGGGCTAACCCTAACCCTAAAGGGGACAGAGAGGGGGAATGACATCCAGCAAAGGGCCCTAAACCTGGGCCCGCTGAGTCGAGGAGTTAACCTCTACATATGTGGGAGTGTTTTACAAACTAAGCTATCCGGAAACCTACAAGTATACATCTAATGTCGGTTTAGTAAGTATTTACTGTAATACTAACACTTCCTAATACCCAGTATTGTATGAGGGTTTTATGAGGTCAAATGTGCTGAGATTAACCTGGTTTAGGGCCCTTTTGACACTCCACAACGTTTGTAAGTACCCTGTCACATTCATTTATACACCAAGTGTATAGAAGGTGTAGTTTGAAGTTATTAATTGCCATATGCACAAAAATTACAAAGTAGCAGTACAATCTGAGATGTCAGGTTCCCTCCAACAATGCTCAAACAAATATCTATATATAAAAATACAAACAAAAAAAACATGCAAGTAATATGACAAAAAATAGTGCAGAAGTTAAAATATGTTACTTCATCTGTACGTTTTACACTAGATTTTGGATCATGGCTTGTTCGCTCTAATTTATCTAGAAGAGGATTAGTGAGGTCAGGGTGTCCGCATGCTTATGGACATATAGTGTACATGTTTATTGTTATGCACCAAAAAACCCCAGAAAGAAGAAGAAACTCTCATTAGCCCAAATGAGCCCCCTTCATTTTTTACCCGATTTTCAAAAACAAAAGAGAAGACAAGACCTTAAAAAACTAAAAAGACTACAATTATTTACTTTGCAATGCTAGAGTTTGTGTTATGTGCATCATGGTATAATCATGTAACACCTTGAAGGTGTTATTTGTCTCTTTTTTTTTTAACATTGGATAACATGGTGCTGTATTGCTGACACTCATTACTAAATTTAGCTCTCTTCAGTCTGTAGGGGGCGCTGTCGTTTTAATGTCAGGGAAACGCTGGCCGCAATCTCGCGTCATCACGTCTGGTATCGCGGTGTTTGCGCCGACATTTCGTGCAGCAACAACTTTCACAGAAGATACAGGAGAAGAGAAGCGCTCCGTTCATGAACTAAACCTCAGTGTGTTTGTTGACACATTTATCGGTAAGAATCTAGCAGCGGCAGCCCGCTCAGTAACACACACACACCTCAGGAGCCGAGCACGAGAGGAGCCGCTTAAAACGCGCATCCTGCTCGCTGCTCTGCTCCAACACACAAAGCAAGGTTCACAGCCAGCTAGGTGGCTAACGAAGTGTTAGCATTGCTAAGCTAAACTAGCGAGGTTACACTGAGGTATTTCTCTTGGGAAGTGGATAGTTAGCTGTGACTCTTTAGGTTCTTGCTGTAGAAAGTTTTTGTCGGATACTTATTATAATGCATAATTTTTTTAAATGTTCAGGCAGGTATGTTTTAAAAGATGTCTTGTCTGTAGCTGCTAGCTACCGTTAGCTAGCTAACCGACGCAACATTAACGAAACGTATTTTTCATTACGGGTCCGCTTATGTTGTAGTTTCTTCACGGTATGAACTGCTAAGGAGATGTGGGAGCCTTAGCCCTTTATAGTTTTGTTTGTAGCTCAGTTTTTCTCGGTTTTCCCTGCGTCAGTGCCCACTGCAGACTACAGTGCAGTGTGCATGAGTGACCACAAGTCACTCATCCATCACCGGGTGCATTTTGAAATGAGAAGGGTAAAGATGAGTGACAGTAGTCATGGAGACAGTCTGGGTTTCAGATTGTGTTTCTGTTAGCTGGCAACTAACAGGATTTAAGCCCTTTCAGGCATGGATTCTGCAAAAGAAATGGTTACACCAAAGGTCTATGTTGTGTAAATGCAGATAGTGGGTGCATTTAATCATGACAGAACCATTACAGCATATTTAAACCGATAAATGACAGTGAAGTACACAAACAGTTTGTCCACCAGAGAGAGTAGTGACTAGTTAGTTTTGTATGTTCTGCCCTGGACATTTCCTTACTAAATTAAAAAACACACTTTTATAAGGGTCAACATGTTTGTTATGGGCATGTACAGAAATGTAATATCAACCGACCATTGTCAGAATCAGCTTTAAAGAAACACCAAAGCACTTTTCCTCTTTGGTCCCCCTACAGGTTGGAAGCGGAATATTGTCCATTTTGTCTCATTCAAACTACAGATCTGCTACTCTATTTGGCAAACTTGTATAGTGCGGGTATAGCCGGTAGAGACCCGCAAAGCGAATGCAGAAGTGCCGATCACCCTCTTACGAGTTGATGAACCGCTGAAATGATTTTGGAAACATTATTTTAAGGATCTTTGCTTTAATGGCCAAAAAAGTGAAAACGCGTATAATGAAAGGAAGACTGATCAGACGTGAAGCTGCTATAAAAACCTAAAATAGGCTCCTTCAGTGTTTTCTGGTTTATCAAACTAATTTATTTATTTTTAAATTAATTTGATTTAATGTTAGAGAAATGCTTATTTTTTTCCAATCATGAGACTGACATTTGTCTGAACATTTATGTAACATGATTAATATATGTGAAAGGGGCTCAAATTAACTCTGTGAATAATAGTGCTTATGGTTAATTTGTGTGGAAAAGAAGAAGAATTTCCATAGTTCAGTTATCTGTACTTTAGTTGTTTTATGTTTTTGTCCTGTGCAGGTCGGTGGAGTTCTGTACAAGGAGAACCAGAGATCAGTCAATTCTTAAGTAGATTAATTTATAAGGTGTGGAGAACACAGCTATAGCTTAGCTTTAATAGGGTGGAGCCAAAGGCTGGGTGCTTCAGGTTTCATCACACCAGATCCTGTCCCATTGTCTTGTCTAATTGAGATTTGAGCTCCAAGTTGGTTTGTGTGGAGATTCCCTCATCTTTCATAATAGATGGAATCTTTTTTTGAATGATTTAGTCCATGGATGTTGTCGTCCAATCCCATTCTTTTTGCTTTGTTTTGAGGTTGATGACGTGTGGACAGTTATGTATTCCAGCTTTAAACTGAGAAATCAAGGCAGCGTTTTGCTCTTTAATTCTGAATTTGCAGTTTCTGGCTGTTTGATGGAGGTTATTTGTTGTCTCTTTTCAGCTCTATAGCTCTATTATCTTGGCTTATGTGAGTGAAAACTGCAGCCTAACCTTTTTCCTCTCTCTGGATACTCTGGTTGTTTCTGACATTATTAGGGTTTGCCGATTTCTCTCCTGCTGTTTTTTATTCTCTTGCTGCTGTTGATTTTTCACAAAGGCTGTTAGCAGGTCTACACCAATGAGTAACGGGAGGAGTAGATGTCCAGCTTGAAATTTGGTGGTGGGTGTGAATTGTCTGTGCTGAGACTGAGCACTGAAATCATTAATGATGATACATTGCATTGTGTTGAAAGCTGTGGTGGGCTGCAGATAGCAGCGTCACACCCAGTGCAGTTTTTAATTGTATTTACAAATAACACATTTCATGAGCTTCAGAGTGCCTGAAATGTCAATTTAGTGAGATATCCAGAGGTGGAAAGTAACGAAATACATTTACTCACGTTACTGTATCAGTAGTAGTTTTGTTGTGTATTTTTCAAGTAGTCTTTAAAATTGATATTTTAGGTATCTAAGAGTCTTTATTGTTGTGTGACGTGTGTGTATAGATGTTTTAGCATATATTTCTTTTTAATGAAAAAATAAAACGGTTTTGGATTTATGACCTTTTGTCTTATATCTACTACATGGGAGAGATTCCCTACCATGTTTTACGTTTCTTTTACGTAACTAAGTAACTTTTAAAGTACATTTTAAATGAACTACTTATTACTTTTACTTGAATCATTTTCCAGATAGGTAATTTCATTGGTACTTAAGTAATATTTCATCAAAGTATTGGTGCCTTTTACTTGAGTACAATATTTCAGTACTTTTTCCACCTGGAGATATCCATCCACATTCTCTGACAGTCCTAGATCAAGGTTAGTTAGAGAACAGAAACCTGAAGATGTGTCTGAGGATTTAGAGCTTTGGGGAAGCGGCGAGCATTGCTCCACCTGCTGTTGTTCAGTTGGACATCATGTCAGTTTTGCTCAGTCTGCACCTAACTTCTGTTTGCTTTCTCTTCTGATCAGCTGCTATCTTTGGTGCTGTGCTGCCAGTTGCTGATGTTGCTAATTTACATAATGCATTACAAAATTCTAATGTCGCTCTGGTTGATATATTGCTAATGTTGCTCTGGTTGATGTGATGCTAATGTGGCTCTGGTTTACATGTACCTGACATTGCTCTTGGTAAAATCCTGGCGACGTTGCTCTTATTGCTCTGGTTGATTAGGTAACATGATGTTTTGTTGACAATGTATTGCAGATTTGCTGGTTGACATGTTGCTTGTGAGGTGGTGTTCTACAACCAGTTGCTGAAGTGCTGCCAGCTGTTTTGGTGCTGCTTAAGGATTCAGGAAACAGAAGGATTGATTGGTCCTGCTCACCTGTGTGTTGTTGCTGGATTGTTACTTTGTGTTTGCAGGGTATTGCTGGTTGGTTGCAGCTCAGCTTGTCCTATCCTTAAATTGTTGTGATGACAGTTTGACTCTAGTTTGATATTTGTTGTACACCGCCAGCTTTCTTCATTATGGGTTTTGGACAGGTGTGTCTCAGGTAGCAGAGCTCATTCAGTTTGATTCTGATTTAATTTGTGTGGGCCGTGTTGAGGTTAAAGACAACCTTTTAGGGTAAACTGAAGGTAAAATTAAATCATACAACAAACAATGCTTTAATCAACTTTTTGTTTAACCTGACCGTGTTTAACCGTATGTGTGCTCCATTTCGGCTGCACGCAGTTCTGTCCGCTGTCACGCGCCATACCACAACGGGAGCATCTCAGAAGCGGAGTGCCTTGCCTGCCTGACTCGCAGAGTTTATTGTCTGTACAAGTAGTTGAAAGAACAATCACGTGCTTATTCAAAGAGAATTCCGGTCGATTTCAACTTGTAGCTTTGTTTTTGTTTTTTTATTTGCAGTGCTGTCAGTAGCGAGACAAATGAAACCAATCAGTGCTGTCTACACCGTGTTATCCTCCTGCTAGAGT
>NC_045736.1:37121983-37122099 GCF_008692095.1 Etheostoma spectabile | reverse complement strand
CAGGCTTAAACAGGGCAAGTTTTAAATGTTAAGTGTTTTTAGCCTCTAAATATGTTCAAAATGTCATTACCAGTGCCAAGCCATGTGCAGTTATTCCTTTCAAGTGAACACAGCAA
>NC_045736.1:37115508-37121973 GCF_008692095.1 Etheostoma spectabile | reverse complement strand
AGTAGATGTGACAGAAAGGCATAAAAGTTGTGATCTGCATGTTGAAATCGACCGTAATTCTCCTTTAAGCTAGAATCTACCTTCTACTCCAAGCACTCCTGCAATTAAACTTTATGCCTTCTTTTCTGGCGTTGTCCTTATAAAAAGGATCTGTGGTATCTTGGTCTCTTGGTAAACTGACTGCAAGCCCTCCTGTTTCACTTCTTGCCCGTGTGTCCAACGGCCCCACGGCTCTCCTGAGAATAGGCCCGGCGCGTATCTTTAGCTGAGCGGAGACCAGCTTCACGCATGCTGCTGGGATGTGATGCGGTTGGTGGAATATCAAGTACTGACTTAAATGGCTGCTATTGCTCGCCGGGGCTGCGGCGCCTTCGTAACGCAGCACAGACGCAGCCAGTGGAAAATAGGTCTAAGAGTCAGTTATTACCACTGATTAAGAACAGCAAGTGCTGAAAACACTCACAAATTTTTTAAACAGGAATGTTTGTTTTGCTGACTTTTTACCAGGTTTCAGTGTCCTTTAGAAATGTCTGTTGAAATTATACACACATCTTAATTGCATTAGTAAATTGCATGAAATTTACAAAGGTTTACTGTTGCACAAAATATTTCAGACTAAGCCAAAACTACAAGCAATATCTTTGTACTGCTTAACTGTATAGGTTACTTTAAAGAGCCAAATTGCACAGTTCTCAGTTATGTATAAGAGCCAATACACAGCAACTCAATTGAGATTTAAGGACTTCAGTAATGAATGAAAGTATGAAGTCATCATTAAGAATCAGACTAGGTTTATTTCCAAGCAAAATGTTGCTATGTTGGTTGGTGCATGCATTTCATCATTTGCTTCAAGTTCCAAAAGGGTTGATTTCACCTTTGGAAATGGGGTTTTGGAAACTTTTTAATTAAGGTCTTTCTTGCACATATACAGTACATATGTATTTAATATCATATGTATTGTCTATTTATTCTTTGCCATGGATTTCTATTATAACAAAAAAAATGAACAGTGGCGCTATGTCAATGCTTAAGATGGCTTCTGTTGGGGTTAAAAAAAAAAAAGTCTGACGTGCAGCATGATCTCAAGTTTTTTGATAAACTTAGTAACAGCTGCAGATGTATAGAGACTGTTTCAGTTAAGTTGTTTTGCTGTTTCCTACTATCTACCCCCCAAACCCTTCTGAATACCACTGGTTTCCAAATGTCCGGACCCAAAAATGGGAATGCATAACTTTAAAATGGGTTATTCTGAAGAAAATGAAATGACAGCAGTGTTGATTAGAACTTTATTGGCCTACGGAGTAATATCTGACATTCCCAAGGAAACATCTGTAAACCATTGGTCTCCCTCTTTCTGCTCTTCATCTGATGGTAGTGTTGCTTTCTCCCCAGGTTGTAGGGCTGTTGTTTAGCAGTCAATATGGCGGTAGTCATCAGACTGCAGGGTTTGCCCATAGTGGCCGGAACCATGGACATCAGACACTTCTTCTCTGGGCTAACCATACCTGACGGGGGAGTGCACATCGTGGGGGGTGAGCATGGCGAAGCCTTTATTGTCTTTGCTACTGACGAGGACGCTCGCCTTGGGATGATGCGAACAGGCGGGTCCATTAAAAGCTCCAAAGTGTCCCTGTTGCTTAGCAGCAAGACAGAGATGCAGAACATGATTGAACTCAGCCGCCGCAGGTTTGAGGCTGGGGCGGGCGCTGTGGAGACAGCTGCACCTACAGCAGGAAATCCCAACCGACAAGCAGGCAACGCACCCATACCCTCAGTGCAGCCAGGGGCTGGGGGGAGAAGCAGTAGCCATGGGAACCAAGGTTTCGGTAACACCTCAGCCTCAGTGACGGCAGCAAGCTCATCTCAAGAGCCACCGAGCAACAAGGCAGTGGCCAGTGTGGTGTCCAGCTTCCCCAACAGCTACAGCTCCGCCCCCACAATCACCACAGCTCTGGCATCGCTCAATGCAGGGCCCCCACCCATCCCTCCACTTCCTAGCATGCCTTCCATGCCCACTCTGCCCACTATTCCAGTTCCTCCTCCAGTGTCCTCCCTTCCCCCTGTACCTACTGTCTCTCCCCTTTCCCAAGGTCCTCCTGTGCCTCATATGTCCCATCTCGCCCACATGTCCTCTATGCCTCCCTTCAACCCCTCCCTTCCTCCCCCAGGGGGAATGGGTTCCGGTCTCCCTCTTGGGACCCCCAACCCCATGCTATTCAACCCTCTCTCACCTCTAGCCTCGCTGGGCCTCCAAGCCCATATGAAGGCTGCTGCAGCAGCGGCCGGGGTTGGTGTGGCTCATCCCGATGAGTTGTTTGTCCTTCTGCAGAACCTCCCTTTCTCCTGCTCAGAGATGGATGTCAGGGAGTTTTTCCGGGGTCTGGGGGTGGATGGGGTTCGCCTGCTGAGGGACGGACAGGGTCGGCCAACTGGCAGGGCTATGGTCAAGTTTTACTCCCCCCAGGAAAGCTTTGAAGCTGTAAAGCGGGGAGGTGGCATGATGGGCCAACGGTTCATTGACATCACCCCTGGCTCTGAGCGGCAGTGGGCCAGCCTCAATGATGGCATGATGGGCCATGCTCCTCACAATATCAGCAAATCAAATAACAGCAATGAGTCTCAGGACCAACATCACCGCCGGGGTAATGCTGGGCCAGGAGGCAGGGATCAGCGAGGAAGGTCGCGATCTCCCCACCGGCAGGAGTTCTGTGTCTACCTGAAGGGCCTTCCCTACGAGGCCGACAAGAAACAGATAAAGGAGTTCTTTAACAATTTGGCCATCATGGAGGACAGCATCTACATCGCCTACGGGCCAAATGGGCGAGCCACAGGAGAGGGCTTTCTTGAATTCAAAACAGAACAGGACTACAAGACTGCTCTAGGTGCTCACATGCAGTACATGGGCACTCGCTTCATTCAGGTCCACCCAATAAGCCAGAAGGGAATGCTTGAAAAGATAGATGCCATCCGCAAACGTGAAGCAGTACAGGGTGATGGCAAGAACCAGGATGGCTTGAAGGTTCCCAGGAACTGTGCTCACATCACCAACATCCCATACAATGTCTCCAAGAAGGATGTCCGTGCCTTCCTGGAGGGTGTGGGGCTGTATGAGGACACCTTAAAGGTTCTGACAGATACCCATGGCAACGGTTTAGGGCAAGCTATCTTCCAGCTGCGTACCGAGGAAGACGCCCGCAAAGCTGAAAGACTGCATCGCCAAAAACTCAATGGTCGGGATGCCTTTGTCCACCTGGTGACATTTGAGCAGATGAAGGAAATCGAAAGGAATCCTCCTCCCCAGAACAAGAGGGGCCAACGCAACCAGAACCAGCAGAACCAAAATCAGAACCAGCACCAGCAAGCCCAGCCCAGTTCCCAGCAACCACAGATCAACCCATTTGCAGGGATAAGTGGAGAGGAGTTTAACTTTCTCAGAAACACAATGGGGAACCTCAACAGTGCCCCCTTTGTGACTCAATTCTCGGCTCCAGGGAATGGGCTAGCAGGCCCCCCTCCTCTCCCTCCTCTGGCAGCAGGGCTGGGGGACATTAATCTGGGCATTGCTCCTCCATTAGTGGCTGGTCTTCCTGGAGGCCCAATCATGGAGCCACTAAGTTTTCGACCCGGAGGTGCAGGAGGAGCTCCGTTCAGCCAGGATGCGCTGAGAGGGTTGGTGCCTTTTGACAATCCTAACCGAAAAGGAGGTGGAGGAGGTCAGACCAGAGGGGGAGGGGCAAACAACAATCAAGGGCGTCCAGGGGGCGGGGCTGCTGGTGGACAGCAAGTGTTCGCTCCAGGAGCTGACGGTCTCTGTAACCAACAGGCCCCTGGAGGATCTAACAATCCCAACAATCAACGCAGCGCTGCTGGCCCGACAATTGTAAAGCTTCAGAACATGCCGTTTACTGTAACTGTGGACGAGATCATGGACTTCTTCTATGGCTACCAGGTCCTGCAAGGCTCAGTCTGCCTACAGTTCAGTGAAAAAGGCCTCCCAACCGGCGAGGCCATGGTGGCCTTTCAGAACCACGAGGAGGCCAGTGCCGCTGTTATGGACCTTAATGACCGACCTATTGGAGCTCGCAAGGTCAAGATAAGCCTTGGTTAAAGCCCCACCCAAAAACAGGACTGTATAAAAAACACAATACACCTACCTGATAACCCTTCCAGGTAAAACTAAGCCAACGTAAACCCTGCCTGATTCTGGACACAAACTCAACCACTGACTGCTGACTGTCAGTCATTACCAGACCCAAACAGTGACCCAGAATGCAGAATTTAATGGATTTTTTTTGTTTGCTTGGGATGTAGATGTGTTAGAATTCTGAGTTTTATTTTGTATTTGTTTAAAATCTGTTGAGGTGTTGTCTAATTCCTGGGGCTGCATATTCCATGTTGGCCTGGTCATTACTGAAGCTCCTCCATGTGTATAGATATTAAAAGGTAAGCCGCCCCCCCCCCCGCAGTCTGTCCAGCAGGAAGACTGTTCTTTCCTGCAGCTTCTCCACCAACTCTGGTGGCACAAACTGATCATGTTGATGTGGGCAGGATTTTTGTTCCCTCCTACCCTGTTTCCAATGCAAGCTTTTTGTCAAATCATGTCCAGAGTTGACACACTGAACATAGTCACATGTTTTGTTGCATTGGCAACGTCATGATAATGAGTTTGACAAACTATGTTGCTATATGCGCTTAAATATGGTGTGCTGCTGTGGTTAAAATTGTACATGCTCTGTTGCTATGGTAATATCTTAATAAGCTCTGTTGCTGTTGTAAAATGATGATGAAAAGCCACAGTATGTTGCTTTGATAAAATGTTTATGCTCTCTTGCTACGGTAACATCTTCACATGCTCTGTTGCTATGGTAAAACATGCAGTAGATGAAAAGCTTTTCTACCACAGTGAAGTGTTGGATATCTGTTGCTATGATAATGTCTTCACATTCTCTGTTGCTATGGTAAAATTATGATTAAAAAGCTATGTTGCCATGATCAAATGTTTTATGCTCTCCTGCTACGGTGAAATGTCGACACAATTCTGAGTTGCGACACTGCTCTGTTGCTATGTAGAGAATGTGGGGTGGACAGATTGTTTTTATTTTGTAAATAAGTACTTTTGGCCATTGAATCTTTTTGCTCTGTCACATGTTTCTGATGTTGCTGTGTTTGAACAACGCCGCCCCCAGCCCCCCCCACCCCCTTCTGCAGCACATGCCCAATAGGTGTTTGGACTATGGAGCTCTGAGATGAAGTCTGTAGCGTTTTTAGTTGGCTAGCTTTTTGTTGTATGTACATTTTGATAATGTTTTTGGATGTTTTCACCTTGAAGCTCGTTTTTGTTTCTACTGTCAGTGTGAACAAATGACCATACATGATGTGGAGTCTCTTCTGCTCTGGCTAATAAAAGGACGTTCCTGATGGTCACCTGCGATCAGCTCTGTCTGTCTTCTCTTCACTGTCTGATGATGGAAACGGATCTGGTGAATGGGTTCATTTGAGTTCATGACTTCAATCTTCATGTAGTAAAAGTTGAATGGAAGTGAGGGTTGGTTTTGTGTGGAATACAGATGAACTTCTCGTTGACATCTTTAATGCAGTATAAGGTACTTAAAATGATCAATATCCAGCATGCTCTAGGTGGTTCATGCAACAGCTGAGAGCTGCTACCTTGCTAATACGTAGTGATAGACCAGTTAAACAGGCCGTTAATCAGCCGAGGCCTGCACTCTGTTAGTTATTCTGAGGTTAGGAAGTAATGATTAAGTTTATGCATACAGTTTGTCATGATCTCAGAATATCAGTTTTAATGTCCTCAATGTTCTGTCCCAGTAGGACACATCAGTCTTTCCTCTTCCTTGGCAACTGAACAAAGAGAACAAAGCAAAAACACAACAGTTAATGTAATTTAAAGCTTTAAACCATGCGTAGTAGATTTTAAAATAACCATTCCCAAAATAGGTTAATATGTAATAGTTTACCCCACAACAATATGAATGTTATTATATTGTCCTAACTTTCCTAGGGTCTTGATCAAATCATGATTAGGAGAGCAAAGCACAAGCAGGAAGCATCAGTTGAAAGTTTTGTCTAAAGAGAGAGATCATCTGCTAGTTTTAGGAAGTGGTTAACTTTGTGTGTGTGTGTTTGTGTGTGTGCGTGCGTGCGCGCGTGGGTGTGTGAGTGAATACAGATTTTAATAAAGTGAACTGAAACCCTGTTTATAGAAACTTTTTTGGTAAAGGTGATTGTGTTGTGGACCTGGTGTGTGGAAAAAGGGAAGCAATGCATTGGAATAAAACAAATCCTGATGACACGTGGTTTCTGCAAGGGTGAGTCTGTGGGTGGGTGTGGGACAGATGTACTGACACTGACCAGAATTCACCTGCTGAGGTCACCCCCCCTCCCCCTTCTGACCGATCAATAGACAAACAGAAGGCAGGACTTGCAGGTGAGTGACAGCTACCA
>NC_045736.1:37104676-37115498 GCF_008692095.1 Etheostoma spectabile | reverse complement strand
ATTAAAACACGACAAATTATGGATAGAGGCTGATGCACTTTTCACCTTAAATGAGGGGGGGTGGAATAAATCTTGTTTACAATAGATGGTAGCATGTCAGTCATGGTGGTGGCCTGTAGGTAGTCTTTAGATAATCTGTATTGGCCTGTAGATGGTAAATTGAGGCCTGTAGATTTTGGCATTTAGATTCTATATTGGCATTATGAAACTAGTCTTTAGATAACAGGTGGTGGCTTGTGTGTTTATTGTATAAAAATTGTCATTGTACAACATAAATAAGATTGCAACCTCCATATCTGTACAATAAAATAAGGTATAGATAAAGAAAGCATGTGACAGAAGTAAGAATAGCAGTAAAGTAAAAGTAAGTTATAACAAATGATAATACAAATGAGTTTAATTTGAGGGTTTCTGTCAGGGCACAGGTCATTTTACAAAGCATAACAATATTCATACAGGTAAAAACAGTAAGACATGACAAAGACACCTGCACAGATAACCACTAAAAAAGTGACAAAATGGGCAGATGTGTAGGGGAAGTTAAAAAAAAAAAAATAACATTTTTGGGCTAAAGGGAATCTGACAATGCGGGTGGGCATTAAAGTGAGTAGGCCAGTTTGAACGGTGGGTGAGATTTGAGGTGGAATTTGAATGTTGCTATGATTACTGTCAAACATGTGGGTGCAGGGTGTTCAAGGGCCTAGAGAAGTGCCGCTAAAAGCCCAAGCAGTAGTGATGGCCAAATGAAGCTTTGTGAACCAGTGTCTTTATTTTCTGAGCCCACTAGATGGCGCTCTTGGTTTTAAGAAAAAGACCTATAGCATTAAAATTAAAATTCAGTGTATGCGCAACACTCTGTTGAACAGAAAGCGCCATCTAGTGGGCTCAGAAAATAGACACTGGTTCACAAAGCTTCGGGGGGGGGGGGGGGGGGGGGGGGGGTAAAACAGTATTCAGCGGTGTAAGTGATGGATGACAGTATTCTAGTGTAGTAGGGGTGACAGTAGCTCAGTACGTTGGGTTGGGAACCGGAAGGTCGCTGGTTCAAGTCCCCGTACGGACCAAAGTAGAGTGTGGACTGGTAGCTGGAGAGATGCCACTTCACCTCCTGGGCACTGCCAGGTTCTCTTGAGCAAGGCACCGTACTCAGAGCGCTGGTCTAGCACTGGCAGCCCCCCCCCCCACTCTGCATGAATATATCCTGTGTGTAGTGATTACATTACTAACAAAACAGAATGTAAATTGTAATATCCCAACATAAATTGTTATAATTATAGTGCAATAGTCAGTGATTAGCCAGAAAATGGCAATAAATTGCCAGTCGAGTTTTAATAATGTGATTTGTAGATGGTATCGAGCTTTATTTTTTAAAATTCTTATTAGTTTGACTGTTTATTTTCAAGCAAAATTTAAACCGATCAAATAAAGTAATCTTTACACTATAGCTTTAATGCAGGTCCTGGGATAATAAACTCAATTCCAATTGCAAACTGCTGTTGTATGAATTGAATTATTTGACAAAGTGACATGGTATTGTATAGTTTATATTCATATTAAATGACAAATAGCGAATTAAATAATGAGAGAACTGTTAAAGCATCCATATTTCCATTATAATTCCCCTTAAATGTGCCTGACAGTATCACATACAGTATGTTGTGTAAAGCTTGTTCCAACTCTTCATTGAAGCTGGTATGAGCTTCATGGAGGTGGATCAGTAGAGGGTAAGGAGGATATGATGTCTAAGACAGCTGAGGCCGGAGCTCAGTTTGTATGGATGAGATTTACAGTGTTTAACAAAACCCCAAGGATGTGTACATGATGACCTTTTCTTTCTCAGGACTGTATTTGTCTGTGTTTTGGTCTGTCCTGTTCTGTTTCCCATCTGCCATATGAGGCTCTGCTGCCCTTTCTGAGTCCATGGTGGCTCCACAGCAAAGGGGGAATAAAATGAAACTGTTATGTGTTCTGTGGAGAGGTTGGATCATGCTGTGTTGCGTTTGTTCTGCCCCTCCTCTGTTTACTGCTCTCAATTAGAATTCTTTGGTTTCTCTCTGATCATCTCAGTACAGCTCATTATCAGACTGGCTGCTTTATTGCTTCAGCAACGGTACTTCCGGCTTGAGTGTCTACCCTTCAACATAAAAGCACAATGTACATAAGTCCTGAAGTGAGAATGAATGTTCATTGCTGACATTAAAGCGTAGTTTGAACCCAAAATATCGACTAAAGGTCCTTTTACTAGCATTACTACTATTATTACATGGAGATTTCGACCGTATGTCACACTCCTTCTCAGCAGATGTTGTCAATTGTCATCACAACCATGTACTGTACATCAACACGATTTGCTGATTAAAAACCTTAAGATGTGAGTGAAAGCTCTATAAAAGTGACATAATGTGGTATTTAATCAGAGCCCTTAATCAAAGCACAGATTAAAACTGATCCTGTCTAAAGAAGTAATAAATTAAATGGTTAAAATGTAAAGGCTGCATTTAAGAGGCTGACAATTATCCTATCAGAGAGCAGTTTCTATATTAATCAATGCACAACCAATATATTTGGAACTGCACAAATTTAATGTTCAAACTCTGCTGCTCGTCTGTACTTTATCCTTAAACGACCTCGTGAAGCTGCTTTGATTTGATTACTGTAAGGATCACTTACCAGAATACTCCTAGTTCAATACAAATGTATCATAATGTTCAATATTTCAATTATTTTGGCCAAAACATTAAACATATTTCATCTAGGACTGTATTTGTTGTTGCTGCACCTTCCTTGTATAAGTTAAACAACAAATATTATTGCGTTAGAAATCACAGAAACCTGCATAGATAAAGACATTTTAGACTTTTAAACGGGAGAGAACAATCTCAGTTCTACAGGACTGGAGAGAACAAGGACTTGAACAATTTAATTTAAAGTCTGTCCTTTCCCCACACTTTTTGTTTCTTGATGTTGTGTTATTGGCTTTATGGGAGCAGAGTAGGGATTTCTGGTTAGGCTTCACCTACTTCCATGGTGCATGGAGAAGGAATGTTAACAATAAAGTTGGTGGTTGTAAATACAAGTGTTGCTGGAGTTTTGACCTCTGCGTGTTGGCTTTGTGGCAACTTGCAACTTTATTTAAAAGATATTTCATTATACTGAGATTTAAGGTTGGTAAACTGCAGAGTGTGTCTTCAAATTGTCTTTTAACATGGTCAAAACGAGAATTTGCTATAAGGTTATTGATGACGATTAGTTGGGGCGCCGCTTTTATTCTGAAGGATTCGAGTCGGAAGTTTCTCATGTTGTTGATGGAATGAGCTAGAAACCACTGAACCCAGTGGGCGTGACTGATAGTCGTCTTGTCAAATCAGGACGTGGTTGTGAAGCTCCCTGTCCAATCAGAGCGCGACAAATCTTGGTGCCGCTCCCTGTTAGCTTAGCTGAACGGACACAAACTGCTGTTTTCCTCCTTCGTTACAGTTAACTTAAAATACAAGCTCCAGCTTTGGTTAATCTTTGAAAAAGGTCCAAAAGATTGCTCAGGTCACGGTAAGTGCTCATTAGGGGGTGTTTACTCTGACTGAAAAGGTGTCGTTATCCTTCCCTGACTATGTGAGTAACGGTAGTTTTTCCTCCGCCCTGGTGTTTTTTCCTGGTCTAAAGAAGATAAAATATGAATATAGCGGCTTTGCTAAGATGATTTACAAAGTTATATTTACACAGTGCCGGGTGTGGGTGGGTGGGTGTCAACATCTCTCTCACACACACACACACACACACACACACACACACACACACACACACACACACACAACCACACACACACGTTGTGTACTGGTGTTACTGTACTAGCTAGCTTAACTGGATTTACAGCCTCAGTCAAAAGAATTCTCATTAAGTCTCATGCTGGTGTGGCCTTCAGGTGCTGCTTACTTAGTTATAAATGTAATGGAGCAAAAAGTCAAATGTCTGAAAATGTAGTGGGATAAAGTATAAAGCAGTACACACACACCTTTTGAATTTTTAAGAACAGAACTAGAGTACCTGTACTTTCCACCATAGATGGCAAAAGTACTCACTTCCCGTACTCAAATAGAAGTACAGATACTTGTGTTAAAAAATACTCCTGGTAGAAGTACTGATTTAACTTCTTTACTCAAGTAAAAGTAGCAAAGTACAGGCTTGGAAATTTACTTAAAGTATAAAAGTAAAAGTAGCCTTGAGAATGACAAAGCTACCTGGACCAGACAGATGTTCCCAGAGAGCATGCTGAGGAACTACAGTGGACATGGAGAAAGGCTCTTTATGCTTTATTCTTTATTATTTATATGTCATTGCCTACATTTTAAAATTGCTGTCTGCCAATTGGCCTAAAACATATAGCTTATTTATTGTGACAGAGACTGGGACTCCAGGTTAACAAGATTCTGACCGAGTAGCAAGATATGAATTCAAGTGTGATTCTGTGAGAAGTCTGTATATTACCATCCAATTAGATTCAATTTGGTATTGATGCAAAAAATAACGGGAACTCCAATGAAATGATTGTTAACTTGTTAGTGAGGACTAGATTAGGACTGGATTTAGAGCTGATTCTGGTTTCCAACTTCGCCCCGGGTGTGTCTGTTAAAACACAGACGGAGACAGCTTCTCTCTGTTGATGCTTTATTACAATCAACAGTATAAACATGGGCGTGGTAGCTCTGCTGTGTGTGTGTGTGTGTGTGTGTGTGTGTGTGTGTGTGTGTGTGTGTGTGTGTGTGTGTGTGTGTGTGTGTGTGTGTGTGTGTGTGTGTGTGTGTGTGTGTGTGTGTGTGTGTGTGTGTGTGTGTGTGTGTGTGTGTGTGTGTGTGTGTGTGTGGGGTTCTGCAAAGAAATAAATAACATTGTAAAGGCTACCATACACATTGCATAGGAGTCATACATGTTAGTAAATAATAACAATAAACCCACTATTAATGACCTCATCTTAATGCAGTGTAAGTGTGGCATGTAAATAATGCACCTAAAATACAAACGTGAGCAAGGACGTTCAATAATCGCCATTGTGAATCAACAGCCAGGTTTTACCTAGGTACACAACATCACTAGCTAACTTTACCTTTGCCAGAACTATAGACCAGTAAAATGTGTCCGGTCCGCGCTGTTTTCCGACATGCACTCCCGATCACACCTGATAGACGAGCTTTAGTTCAAAACTAAAGTAAAGAGCCAGTTTTGTAAAATGCAAGGAGTAGAAAGCACAGATGATTATTAAAATAGAAGGAGTAAAAGTAAAAAGTCGCCAAAAAAATAAATAGTAAAGTAAAAATATATGAAAAATCTACTTGAGGACAGTAACGAAGTAGATGGGACTTCAGGCAATCATGACGTCTTTGTTGTCTTTGTTTAGCTGCAATATTCCAATAATAATCAATAGTATTGATATATATTATTCAGTATGTGACATTTAACTATCCTAAATGGCAATTTTAAAAGTTAACTTCATGTTTCTCCCATTGAGTGATGTTTTTTTGGGGTATTTTTCACTTGTTTTCCATTTCAACATAATGACAGACTGATCTCATATCCATATAAGAGTTTATATAACACAACATCAAATAGACTAGACCGTCCAGCCGGAGTTTCTAACTGCTGTTGAAGATCTCGGAGGCTTCAGCTGTGGTTATATTCGTTTATTTGGTGTCTGTTGGAGGACTGTCCGCCTCTTTTGCATGTGGAAAAGATAGAATTGTACAGTCCTAGTGTTATCTCAATAGAGCTTGTCACACACTATACAGTAATGGTCATTTCATGTAAAAATACAACATAAGTAAGTAAATTAAGTAACTAGCAGAGCTGTCTGTGAATCCAGATGGTCAGAGAAAGTCATACCTCATTTGTACCTCACTTTAAACTGTTTACAACTTTATCTCTGTGGTGCAGCAATGGTGTTACTGCAACATGAACTGTTTAAGTGCAGATTAAAGCATGAAAAATCCTAAAGAAACTGTTTTCTGGATTCAGTGTTGAGCAGTTGAGACTGCAGTGAGGGTCTGTGGCTGTAGTTCTTGGGTAATATGTTTTATTGGTGGTGTTAAGTAGGGCTTGAAGTAACAATTATTTTTATTATCAAGCTTGATTTTCTTGATTTGTTGATTTGTTTGGTCTATAAAATGGTGACACGTTGATCACAATTCCCTAAAGCCAAGGTGACATCTGCCCATTGCTTGTTTTGCCTTTTTAATTTAATTGTCGATAAATGAATTGGCAAAGTAGTTGTTGTTTAATTTCCAAATGCATTGAATTCTGATCTGAAGGTCTCTCTCTCGCTCTCTCTCTCTCTCTCCTCTGCCCCCCCCCCCCCAGATGGCGGAATGTGTCACTAAAGTGGAGCTGAGTGTCTCCTGCTCCGACCTGTTGGATAAAGATGCGGGATCAAAGTCTGATCCTTTGTGTGTGCTGCTGCAGAGTTCAGGAGCAGACAGCTGGACCGAGGTAACGTTACATTACACTACATTTGTTCATGAATGCTGTATGTGCACCATTCACCAAGGCAAATTCCACATAAGTTTAACTTATTGTGTCAAACCCCATTCTGATTTATTTTTATTTATTTTTATTTTATTGATTATCTGTGTCCCTGTCAGCTGGGTCGTACTGAGAAGTTGAAAAATACCTCCAGTCCATCCTTCAGTCAGCGCCTCAGAGTGGATTATCACTTTGAGACGGTGCAGAATCTGAAGCTGGGGGTCTACGATATCGACAACTCCAGCGCTGACCTCGCCGATGATGACTTCCTGGGAGGGGTGGAGCTAACTCTGGGACAGGTACACACCAGACCAACTTATACCAGACTCAGTAGAATCACACTTTTGCCACTGACTCTGGTTCAGTAGAAAAAGATGGGTAAACTTATTCCAGTGTGTCTCCTTGAGCTGTACTGATGCTTCGTTTGTTAAATCTTCATAATACTGTGCTGTTAGTTGTAATGCTTTGGAGAAAATATAACCGCTATTTAATGGGTTGACATTACATTTCCAGTGAGCTAGATACATTTTTTCTTAGAAATCCTAAACCTGGCAAACATCTGATTGAGTCTTCACTTCAACCTTTTCACACTTTTAGTTTTTCAGAAATATTAAAACAAGAATTGGTCAGATCACCAGAAATTTGACCGTTAAATCCCAAAACAAGCTGATGATTTTCTTTTGTAAACAGGTGAAACTTTCTCAGCCTGTCAGTAATGTAATTCATTTGTTTTAATAAAAAATAAATTAACTGGTTTTATCATTATGTCCAGGTTGCAAGACATGAAGTAATCTGCTGAATATTTTCTGAATTAATAGATCAATCCTTTTGTCTATAAAATGTCAGAAAATAGTAAAAATGCTCTGTAAAAAAACAAAAAACAGCAGCAAATCCTTACATTAAAAAAGCTGAATTTTTGGCTCTAAAAATGACTAGAACTATTATCAATAACAAAAATATTTCCAATACATTTTCTGTCACTCAGTAAATGATTTAAAGCTATAGTGCATAGTTTCTGTCGCCCCCATGAGGAATTCTAAGTAATGAGAACTAAAGTGTTGCTGCATCCGCATGACTCATGCCTTACTGTGATATCAAAACACTCTGAATTATATATGCTGCATTTCTAGAGTGGTTTTATATAAAGTATAATATAGCTGCTGATACTAAGACTAATCTATGTGTGTATTTCAGATTGTCTCCAGTAAAACTTTGACCAGACCTCTGCAGTTGAAGAAAGGCAAACCTGCAGGCAAAGGAAGCATCACGGTGTGTGTGTGTGTGTGTGTGTGTGTGTGTGTGTGTGTGTGTGTGTGTGTGTGTGTGTGTAGTGTGTGTAGTGTGTGTGTGTGGGGGTGTTAAAAGCATCACTTTTAAATATTATTATTTTTGTATAAACTATCACTATGAAGCTATATTACATTGTCTTCATGGAGAATCCTGTGTGTGTCTGTCTGTGTGTGTGTGTGTGTGTGTGTAGATCACAGCAGAGGAGATAAAGGACAACAGAGCCATTGAGTTGGAGTTTGTTGCCCAAAACTTGGACAAGAAGGTAACTTGTGTCCTCTTGCTCCTCACTTTCCCACTTTTCGTCATTGTCTTCCTTCTCATCTTACTCTTCATCTTTCTTGTCTTCCTGTTCACCACCTCCACCTCTTCAGACTGTGTTCCAACAGCTCTGTAGCTCTCTAAATCCATTACTAAAGCACCTGCAAACATGGAATTATCTAAACGTTACCGGGCAGAGCTGTCTGTGACAACGCAAATGTCCAAATCAGTTGGATTGGACATCCAATGGTGTTTACTTTGCCAGCTGTACAAATCAGAAAACAGAGTGACTAAAAGAGGATGGGATAATGGACAACATCTTGGAGTGTAGGCCAGAGATGGTCCGATACCATTTTTTGTATACTGATACCTGAACTTGCGTATCGGCCGATCCCGAGTACTGATCCGATACCATTCTGTCATATATTTTATTATGTTTTAACAGCTGTATACTATTATCCCTGTGTGGATGGGATATGATTTCTGTCTTTGTTGTCGGTCTGGCTCAGGTTAAACTCTCAAACAATGAACGCCACAGAACTTACAGTCAATTATAACGGGAAAAGAACATAAACAAACTACATTAACATAGATTTTCTTTGGCGCTTAATTACGTGGTATCGGATCGGTGCATAAACTCTAGTACTTCCCTATACTACTACCAGCGTTTTAGGCAGTATCAGAGGCAATACCGATACTGGTATCGGGACATCTCTAGCTTAGGCAAGAGTGCAGGAAAGAAAAAAAAAATGGCCAAAAGGAAAATTGTATATCTCCACGTGATCTTATAAGACATACATAAAATAATTTTTTACTTTATCACATTACATATGACCACCTCATGTTTCGTGTTCCCTAACCCAAAGAAGCCAATTATCCAACCTTTAAACGTGACTGAGCCTCTGAGATGGAAGATTACTGTGAGAGAAGGTGACTTTCACAAGCATGTTTAAGGCCTAAGCATGGAAGGACTACATAAAAATATCAGTAGACAAAACATTTCATTAAGACGTGTGTGTGACTAATACCGCATATGTCAAAATCGAACAAACTCAGATTTATATGTATATTTTAAAATCAGGCATGGAAATGTACATAGACAAATTGTTGCATCAATAGTGTAGAATCAAATCGTTGGCCTCTGAGTCGAATTGAGTGGTGCCAAGAGATTCACACCCCCAGGAGACATCAACAAATAGTCTAACTGGCGGAGACAATGAGATTCAGGATTTTCTGTCAGTAAGGGCCGATGCAAAAATCTTCAGAAAAATTCAAGGAGCAGAAAGAGACCTAGTTTATGACCAGATTGCAAACTGACTCCAACCGTGTTGCACTCTACCCAGCGCCACGGGCAACTCCGGACAATGTTCAGACCTGACTCCTCAGACATTGCCCAGAGTGAATTAAATATGGCTTGGGTTTGTGAGACGGCCTTCGTTAGTTCTCAGTTATTCACTCAGATTGATTCGATCAGGTTGTACCAGTAAAACCTGAGCAGTGTTTTAGCCAGTAAAGACTTCTCAACAACTCCATAAATAGTTAGTTGCTGGGTCATGAGCCGTTGCATAACTTCTAGTGGAGACAAATGTTTTGTTAAACTTACCTGACATTTCTTTGAAATGTAAATGCGGTCACATATAGTTTAACAAAGACAGGCCTAGATTAACAGATTTTTGTCATTTGAAATCATATTTCTCTAATCCCTTAACCCCTTTACAGAAACCAAGTTTCTCGTCGTTTACGTTATGTTTAGTAAGTCTCACTGGAGCGACAAGGCTTTTAAGCGGTTACCTAAGTACAGTAAACGCACTCAATGACATGGCACTACGTTGTCTTTTCTATGTTCAGGATACGTTTGGGAAGTCTGATCCATTCCTGGAGTTTTTCAAACAAGGAGACGATGGAAAGTGGCAGCTGGTCTACAGAACAGAGGTACAAAGACCACAACACACACACACAAACCACACACACACCCACACACACAAACACACACACCCACACACACCACATCACTCCACACTCTTCCAGCGAGTGTAATGTCATGAAATAATTAGAATTTAAAATCATGTCAGACAATGTCACACAAAAATGGGAGAGCAGACACACATGAAGTGATGGTGAAGATTTGATGATTGTGTCTGTCTGTGTCTGTGTGTCTGTGTCTGTGTCTGTGTCTGTGTTGTGTGTGTGTGTGTGTGTGTGTGTGTGTGTGTGTGTGTGTGTGTGTGTGTGTGTGTGGGTGTGTGTGTGTGTGTGTGTGTGTGGTGTGTGGTGTGTGTGTGTGGGTGTGTTATACGTAGCTATGGTAGGTGGTGAAGAACAATCTGAATCCCTCCTGGAAGAAGTTCTCCGTTCCTCTACAGACGTTCTGCTCCAGCGACCTCGACAGACCCCTGAAGGTTCCACCAATCAGAAGCTTCCTTCACTCATACCAACCAATAAAATCTTCAACAATTACATGAAATCTCCTCCTCTCTCTGCAGGTGGATTGCTCTGATCATGACAGTGATGGATCTCATGATCTGATTGGTTCTTTCACCACTAAAGTCTCTGAGCTGCAGAAGGCTGGACAAGGTTCACAGGTGAGCTCACTGATTAGGGGTGGGGGAAAAAATCAATACAGCATAGTATTGCGATATTTTCTGTGGCAATACTATGTCAATACACAGTCGCCAAGTATCAATCTATAGTATAATCTATGTGTTTGTCTGCTTGACAGTCCCATTTTTCAGCAATAAAATTAAAGTGATATGAACAAACAGAGAAA
>NC_045736.1:37096653-37104666 GCF_008692095.1 Etheostoma spectabile | reverse complement strand
TTTCTTTTTAGATGAAACAGATGTTGACAAAGTTTCCGTTTGGGGACATCATAATGTCTTTCTATTGGCTGGTCAGAGGTCATTGAACCACCTGATGTGTTGTCCTCCAGGTGGCGTTTGACTGCATCCACCCCGAGAAACAGAAGAAAAAGAAGAGCTACAAGAACTCTGGAGTTGTCTCTGTGAAGAGCTGCAAGGTAAAGACCATGTCACTCAGACTTGTCTGCTTTGTAAATCGTAAAGCTGTCGAGTAAAACTTTTCATTTTGAGAACAGCTTCCTTCAATTTGAGTATGAATCTGATATTGAATCATGAAATCCCTATTGGCTGACATTACTGTCTGTAAGAGGATGTAGCAAGTTCCCTAATGAGCTTAAAAAGAAGAAGACAAACAACTTCTCTCATTTAAGGTTTATTTTTTAAAGCTGGGATAATAATAGAAATTTGAATACAAGGATCTATTTGGTTTGAGAGTCCAAAGTCAGCAGGTCGCTGTTTCTCTGTATCTTCTCGCCCCAAAAAGAATGCAGTCACAGTCACAGTCCAAAATATGAAAAATGGGCTTGGTTTTCACTAAGGCGGGAGGCTGCCGTGGTTTTAAACTTTGGCGCTTCCTGGTTGGTGCACAGACTGGTCCCAGGCTCTTGGTACTTGAGCCATCCAATGGTAGAGGTTGACACCCTGAAAAGAGATTTCCCGCACTCCCTTCCCCCAGCTGTTGTTCACTCGTTTACAAAGTATGGTGTCAGGTTACTTTAAGAGGAATTCAAACGATTTCCACTTGTCTAACTGCCTCCTCACCCTCAAATGTCAGTGCCTTAAGTGGGCATACATGCACTACGTGTGTGTGTGTTACTGTGTATTACTGTGTATTACTGTGTATGTATCACTGTGTAATTTTGCCAGGAACAGCTATTCTTTTAAGATGACTGTTCCCTACAGTACTAGTAATATTCCTACCACGATCTAAGGCAGGCGTTGGTACCAACCAGTGTTGGGAGTAACGCAATTACAGTAATGTGTTTATTTTTGCTGTAAGGCAGTAATATAACGCATAACTAATTAAATAATAATAATGCACTTGTTACAATGCAACATATAGTGTTTTTTTTTTTTTTAGAATTCACCAACACCGCAAAACATTTTTTTGCAGGGAAAAAAATCTGTGTGTGTTATTTCCTGTTGCTGTATTTGACGGTTGAGATGACTGCAGAGACAGTTATATTTGCGAGATGGGTATTATTTTCAGGAGATAGCTGCTTAGAGAGAGCTGTCCCGTCTCTGTTCCCGTGGTCAGAACCAGAGACGGTACGGACAACATGTCCAACAGGGGACGGCACGTCAGCGTGGACAGCAGTGTGTCCAAGCTGCTGACAGATAGAAACATGTTGGGAATTAATGTTTAGACTTGCTACACCTCAATATCATTGCATTTTATCAGCCGTGGAAAGTAACTATACCATACTGTAATATAACTAATTACTCTCAAATGACAGTAACTGGTAACCTATAATGTATTACATTTTGGAAGCCCAACACTGGGACCAACCATGGCATGATAACTTGTTGGGAAAAGGGTTAAGTTACACTCCACAATTAGACAAAAGTTTTGCGAGGGGTTGTAGGAGATTTGTGATTTTCTGTGTTTATATTAGAAAATGTAATAAACATATTATTTATAAAGAAAAAAGAATTGGTTTGCGAGGGAAAAACCTGACATGGGTTCCTATGACCTCTCACCTTAAGAAATCTGAATGACTGACGCGTCATACCCGTACCCACATTGTGCTAATCCCATACAGTTTGTCTGCAGTATAATACATATGTTGTTTTTGCCTTTTCTAAAATGATTCATTTCAATATTTCTGCATGCTGAGGTCCTAATTGTATTTATTTGTGATATTAGTTCCCATAGTAGCCATTTCATTGTAGAAAGACCGGTGTTTGAAACTTAGTGTAAAAATAAAGATGTCGTGAATGTGGAACATTTCCAGGCTGTCCACTGGACAGCTTTCAGCGACATTTTGTTTCCGTAGCAACTACTAAGGCTTCATTCTTGCTTTGGTGTGTAACTGTAAAATAGGCTCAAAGTATTTTTATACTTCGAGCCTATTTTCTTCTGATTTATAGTATGTGATTTTGTTGATTGTGTATTTTATAATATATAAATAATATAATATACATATTTGTAATGTACACGTATTTCTTTCTTTAACTCTCTGTGTTTGTGTGTGTTTGCAGCTGTTGACTCAGTACACCTTCCTGGACTATGTGATGGGCGGCTGCCAGATCAACTTCACCGTATGTCAACACAAATTACCGTACTCTTTATTTTAATTAATTAATCACATTCAAGTTCACAAGCTTAAAATGAGTGAAGTGCACATGATTGAAATAAATCATGTTTACAAAATAACCATAAAAGGATTACAAAAGTCAATCTTCTTGAGATAACGGGAGGATTGGTCTCGGGATCCTTGTGAACTTAGATACATACAGACTTACAGTTATTAATCATGGTCTTTTAATTGATCTCCTTAATCTGTTAAATTAACATGTAAACCATGTATTTCAATAATTTGGATGAACACTGTAGGTGGGGATCGACTTCACCGGCTCTAATGGGGATCCTCGCTCGCCCAACTCTCTCCACTACATGAGTCAAGAGGGTACAAACCAGTACCTGTCTGCTCTGTGGTCTGTGGGTCACGTGGTCCAGGACTACGACACGTCAGTACACACTCAACCTACACTTGAAATACTACACCTTGGAAAATATGCACATAAACCCTAAACTATGCGGACACAGACCCACACCCTATAACCCTAAACCCCACGCCCTACATCTACCATTGAGCATCACCAAATCTAGTCTGGACTAGAGTTGGGTAGATTTCTGGTTTGGCCAGTCCAAGCTTATACCGGTCATAATTAAAAATTTGAGGTACTTGTAGTTTAATTGAGTCCAACCTTTCCTTGACACTTTCTACTTGTACACCGGTACATTTCAGAGAAAAATGTTGTACTTTTTACTCCATTACATTATTATAACTGCTACAGTAGTTCACACAGTAGCGTCGCTGTTTTCTGAACTAAATAGTTTTTCAGTGTCCACCCAAGCTACATTTCCTGAAGCACTTGTGAAGCTCAGAACTGTGTGATGCTGTTTGAAATAAAACTGCTGGATGTATACTATTTTGCTTCGATGTAGTGAACTACTTTTTGCCATGTGGCCGTAACTTAGCTTGCTGCATTTCTTTGGGGGCTAACGTTAGCTTAGGTGTGGTGAAGCTTCATTTAATCTCAGCAACTGGGATCTTAGCTCACTACACTAGGGTGACCAGACGTCCCCGGTTTCCGGGGACAGTCCCCGATTTTGGCTACCTGTCCCCGGCTGGATCTGTCCCCGGAAATGTCCCCGGTTTTCACTGTGACTGAAAGACCCGAAATTGTAATGAAAGACAGAAAAAACTGATAAAACGTAGCCGATAATCGCTCACCCAACACACACAGGCTCCAGGCAGCCAGAGCCCACGGTGCTCAGAGAGGTTTTAGAAGCCGTGTTTTACGATGCTAAAATGACTGATTATTTACATGGAGTCTGGTGGGTTTAGCGAACGCAATTTCGCGGACTTTTATGTTTTAAAAAGGATCTTAATCTTTAACAGAAAGGTCGACCTCCTTAAAAATCTTTTCCATAATGTTGACACTTAGAATATTAATCTGAGTCTGTTAGCAGCTAAACAAGCACTTTTATGAACGTAAATACAAGCTGGACAATTATCCTATTAACTTACATTGCAGCGATCTCGTTTAATACTGCATCACTGTCAAAGGAAAATATGTCCTCAGTAGTTTTTGTTGTATCTGATTCTCAATGAGCTGTTGCAGAAACAAGCCTTGAGCAATAAAGCAAAAGCTGTCAGTAGTTAAGTAAACATCACAACATTTTGAAATATTGAGACTTTCTGTCTTGAAATATTAGGACTTTCTATCTTGAAATATTAGGACTTTCTATTTTGAAATATTAGGACTTTTTATCTTGAAATATTAGGACTTTTTATCTTGAAGTATAAGGATGGATTTTTTATCTTGAAATATTAGGACTTTCTATCTTGAGGTGTAGTGGAGTAGGAAGCAGCAGCAGGGGTGGGTCTAGGATCAGACCTGGCGGGGGGGGGGGGCTCAGCCCCTAATAAGAACAGCTCTAGGTCTAGTGTCCCCGTTTTAAGTTTTACAAAAATAAAAACATTACTTGTTTTGGAGGTAAATATGCTTCTGAGCTGATAAATGACCCCGGATTTTGTCTGTGAAATCTGGTCCCCTTACACTACACTTTCCAATTAGCTTGCCCAACACTAATAATTAGCAATATGAAAATGTGACATAATATATTATGTACATTATGTTTATAACCCGACCAGAAGCTGACAGTATCTAGGAGAGATTAGTGAGAGATGGCAGCATGGCAGCTATTGACGTGCGACTTTCTGGCTACCAAAGTAGCACTACACACCTCGTCCATGTTTGGGTCAACTCACAGTTGTGAGTCAGCTTTCTCTGCTATGAACATTATTAAGCACTGTTTCCGGCTCACCAATAATTACTACACATGTGCATGAGAATGGCAGTAACTCCATTCAAGCTAAGAGTCAAACTACTAGCCCAGCTATCTCACTAGGAAAGGAAATGTAAAAACTGTCAAATAAAGGCGAAGGGTCCGTATCTACGTGTACCTGCGTACGTAACTACATCGTTGATCCTAAGCAGAACCATAAATCAGAACCAGCAGAACCATAAATCTCACAGGTTGAGCCAGAAGTTCTTATTTCTTATAAAGAGTACGCCTGTAACAGTGGGTGTTTCCTTTTTCAGTGATAAACTCTTCCCAGCGTTTGGTTTTGGAGCCAAACTGCCTCCAGACTACCAGGTCAGCTCTCTAACCAACCAATCACAACACAGCATTCTAAAATAATTTCTGTTTAATCATTTGTAAGCGGCCAATCAGACTAGAGCTTGTAGATTGTCACTGTTTATTGAACTGTTGTCGTTGGTCTTGCAGGCTGCACACCATGAGTTCGCCCTCAACTTCAACCCCACTAACCCCTACTGCCAAGGTACACACAAACACACACACACTAGTTTATGTATTTCAATTCCCTCAATTCAGCCCTAATTTCACAGGTGTGTGTGTGGCTGTATATACGTTAATTTCCTCTCCTTTTGTGTCTCTCAGGTATTCAGGGGATTGTTGAGGCGTACAGGATGGTTTTGCCTCAGCTGAGACTTTCTGGACCCACAAACTTCTCTCCCATCATTAATCACGTTGCTTCCATCGCCTCCCAAGCTGCGCAGAGCAACAGCGCCTCTGTAAGAACACACACACACAAAAACACACACAAACACACACACAAACAAATTAACCAAAAACACACACTCAGCTATGTCTGTATCTCTCTGCAGCAATACTTCGTCCTCCTCATCCTCACTGACGGTGAGATCACGGACTTCGATCAGACCCGCGACGCTATCGTCCGGGCGTCGCGGCTGCCACTGTCAATCATCATCGTGGGGGTGGGGCCAGCGGACTTCAAGGCCATGGAGCTTCTGGATGGAGACGACGGCAAGCTGAAGTCGACAGTGGGGGAGGCCGTTGTCAGAGACATTGTCCAGTTTGTCCCCTTCAGACAGTTTAAAGATGTAAGTGTGTGTGTGTGTGTGTGTGTGTGTGTGTGTGTGTGTGTGTGTGTGTGTGTGTGTGTGTGTGTGTGTGTGTGTGTGTGTGTGTGTGTGTGTGTGTGTGTGTGTGTGTGTGTGTGTGTGTGTGTGTGAAGAAGTGAGAAAAGAAACAAAGTTCAGGTTCATTCTTGTTGTTCATCCACACCAAGAATTTAAATCAAGAGCCAAAGAATGGAAAAGTACTAGAGCCCGACCGAAAAAGGATGTTTCAGGCTGATCCCGATACAGATGTTTGGCTATTTAAAAATCCCATATATCTTAAATCTATTTAAATAAATCCCACAACGCGTGACAAAGCATAACAGATTTCCCTAACATTAGAATTGGGAACGTAATAACAGTGTATAGTTCCCTTGTTCTTTTGCAGATAATTACGACGGAGCACCTGCAAAAAAATGTAAAGATTCAAAGTTTTCTTTTGTGTGCACTAAAGAGTATTAGTATTAGTATTGGAAGCAATGCGCCAATCTGCAACGTTCTGAAACCTTTCAGTTTACACCAATCCAACTAGACGTATCATCTCCATAGCAACGACTCTACTTCCTTTTCAGTTTGTTTGTTTTTCAGCACATTGCTGCAGCTCCTCTTTTCACCCTGTGTGTTGAGCTCTCTGTTTTAGCTACAGAGGGAGGCATCTCTTTTCTGTTCCATCTTTTTTGGGAATAACATGCACAGTAGCTAGGTAAGGACTACTAGCCATACAGAAGCAGAGTATGAGGACGTGCCACACTAGCAGCTAGGCGAGCATTACAGCATGTGTTACAAAGTGACGCACGTTTGTCTCTGAAGTAAAGGCTGGACTACAACAGAGCTATTTGGAATAGTGTTTTCTGTTAGAGATGGTAAGTCCCTTTGGGGGGGGGGACTTTGTAAACCAATAACATGCACAAAAAAGATATATAACACAATGAAGGAAAGGAAAAAAGCATAATATGAGCGCTTGAAAATATGAATGATAGTGAGAATAAAAATACTTGCTGTACTACAAAATAGAGATTTAATTTCTTTGATACACTTTGTTCTTTCTTTGTTCTCGCTAACGCTGCCGCCGCCCCCCCCCTCCTTCACTCTTTGGCTCGCTCGACCCCCGTCGTGTCTCTCAAGCAGCCGTCAAAAACTCTGCTGTTTCAACCAGCTGGCAGTTTGTAACTGACTTAACCACCTGACCTTGCTATGAGTTGATTGGCTGGAGTTTCTTGTGTTCTAAGAGCAGCCACTGCTTAAGTCGGGCTGAAGTTCACAAAGCTGCAACGATCTAAACCAGTTTCATCTCATCGCAAATCTTTGGGCTTAACTGGGCTTGAGACAGACTTGAGAAATTGTGACTCCATCCTTTGAGGGCTCCATATAGGCTCTTACACCACATTGTGTGAATTGTGCAATGTGTCTTAATTTTAATCATTGATATATCAAATATATAGTTTTAGTGGAACAAAAGTGAGTTATTTAGGTTTTTTCAAGTTCATAGCATTAAACATTTTTCCTTTTTAACGGTGCAGACATGTATGTATTGTGACATGAGAAAGTGAAAAAAGGCCCCTATACTTTAAAATGTACTGATATTTTAAATCCTACTCTCTCTCTCTCTGTCTCTCTCTCTCCTCCAGGCTCCACAGTCGTCTCTGGCTCAGTCTGTCCTCGCTGAGGTTCCCAACCAGCTAGTCTCTTATTTCAAAATGAGAGGCTTAGAACCAGCTAAAGCTGCCCCCAAAGTCTAAAGCCTAAATGCTCAAATCCTAACCACCACCCCTGCACTCCCTAAACCCACCCTTGACGCTGAAGGCCCACCCTCATCTCATTCCAGGATCAGACCTCCCACAAAGTCGACCACCCTTCAGGGACCAACCCCATGTGTTGCTAGAATCTCAGCCAATCACAATTCAGCATTTAGCTGTCAGCCAATCAGGATGCCATGGGCAACCCTATAGTTCTTTTTTAATCTGTTTTTATATTCACTTTTAATTTTTTTTGTCACAATAAGTGGACCGATAATGATGTAGTATAGATGATTGATTAATTCCCTCTGCTGCTTCCATATGCAGATCACGTGTTCTTACTAACGTGTTTAACAATCACAGAGCCACACACACGCAAATAGAAAAAAAACGTTGGTCCACATTCTGTTTACATTGTCGACTGAGAGCTGAATCTGTTGTGTAAAAGCAGAGCCCGTCTACGGAGAGCCTGTTCACTCCATATTAAGCCCCGTTGTATCGAATTTGGTTGCAGTTCCACTGGGGGTGGGGGGGAGGGGGGGGATTTGTCTCTTTCCCC
>NC_045736.1:37090265-37096643 GCF_008692095.1 Etheostoma spectabile | reverse complement strand
TGAGAAATCTTAGATGGTAGTTTTTGCAAGTTCAACGTGGATAATAGGTCGAAAGTCGATTGAACGAGTCCTTTGGATTTCTTACAGGTTGGGTCACTGTTGCCCATAACACGCTAGCCTTCTGCTAATGAATGCTGATTGGTCAGTGAAGGACTGATTACAACCAGAGAGCCCGCTTGATGGCACCCGAAGAGTGTGTGAGAATATTTTGACGTGGTCTTTAAACCATGAACAAACAAAAATCTTTCTAGCCCGTGTATTAACAGGGAGGGCCTAACCTGCCCGCTGTGTTGTCAATGCCTCGAGAGAAAATGGGAAGTAAAGCCGTATCTCCGGCCGTACGATGTGTATGACGTCATCGACATTTTAAAAGGCTTTTTAGAACAAAAAAGCTACTTTAAAAAAAATCCAGAAAGCACCCAGCAGTGTGTAGTTTCTTTGCCTCCCCATTTGAATACAACATTCAAATTACTAGACAAAAAATGATATCCTTAGAAAAGTGGATTTTGAGGGGAATAGCTCCAGACCTCCTTTCATTCTGCACTGTCCCGTGAGCGCCCTCATATGGAACCAGAGTGGAACTGCAACCAGTTCAGCAGTCGGAAGTTTCCAGAGAGTTTTTTCCTTATTAGACATTCTCTGGTAAAAGGTTTGTGGGTTTTCCCATTCACTTCAATACAGTCAAAGTATTATCACAGCAGCATCTGTTGGATATTAAAGGAACCGCAGCTGCACGTACCTTATCGTAACCAGTGGTGTCTACGTTGCCATGGTGACACGCTGGGCCAGCTGTGTGCGTGTGTATGGCTCTGATTAGCTTCATTGATCAGGTATCAATACTAAGCACTTTGCTCTTGCACTAAATGCTGGAATATTGTATCATGAATGATATTATATACTCGTATAATAGCTTTATTACCACAGCCTTACTGTAAAACCTTACTATAGCCTTACGCTAGTCTTTAGTGGAGCCTGTCGGACCTTAGCCCGCTGCTTTAGCTTGAATGTTTCCAGACTGTTCTGCCACGACTCTCAGTGTTTTGCTGATGCGGACATCTTGGCTCCCAGCGCTGAACTCATTTCTCCTATCAAGCCAAATTCATTTTACCTTGCACGGCAGCTGAATTCTGGCGATATCATGAGATTAAAATCTCTTTCCCATTCAATCTGAACTCCCTTCAAGACTCCTAATTAAGAACTCTGGTGGTTGCTGCCTTAGTTGTCCAGTGATGAGAGCATTTGGAAGTTGGAAACGTGCTAACCCCCCCCATCCCACGGGACCTAAGCATCGCACTGAGAGTCTGTCTGAACATCTGCTCTGATTCTTTACCAAAGACTTGTCTTCTGAATACTGGAATGACCTGCACGCACACGCACACTTATTGTCAAAATGTGTCAAAACTCATGTTTACTGCAGCGACCCCACCCTTAATGTTACATCGCTTATTAAAGAGCTGTTGCCAACACTTAATCTGCAACCACTTTAAATGACTTAGAATTCATTTAAAATCACTTTAAACCACTTAAAATCACCACTTTTGTCGTAGATTGCGATAGCATTTTTACTTTTTTGAATATTCAAGTGAAATATTTGTACTGCATGTTATTTTTAGTGCTCAAGGTTGTTTTAACTTTATCAAAAAATGTATTCTTCATGTTCGGGCACAAAAAGAAAACAGTTGAAAGCTCTGGGAAGAAGATTTTGCAAGTAAGGAAAGGGAATCCTCTACTCACCCTTAATTCCAGTTTCCAGAGAAGTTTTGTATCCAAGGGTCAGAGTTGATCAGGTTTTTTATGTTCAAACATTTTTCAAATCAGATTCTCAAAAAGTAGGGAGGATGAATGTGGTCATTTGTAACAATTGTTTCCTAGAAAGACTGAATGATTGCGAGTCCAAAGTTCAGGAGAATTACATGTCTTGTTATTCTCCTAAACAATGTCTTTCTGGTTAGGAGTTGTGACATAATGTCGACAAATCATCAGGAAAAAGAGACAGAGAAGAAGAAGCAGAAAAAATAGACTTGAAGCGATTAAAGCTGCATTGGGGGGGGAAAAAGCCAATTTGAATTTGTAGTGAGACCTCTTCCTGCAGCTCGTCCTCCTGTCCCACGCGTAATGCATGTACAGAACAGCCAATAGGAACGCTCTCTAAAAATGACCTGTGATTGGCCAAAGTCTCCTGTCATAGGTCAGATTTACTAATGCCTGAAAACAAGCCAAGAGGAGAAGTCGAGTTTTCTCTGGCAACAATCATTATGGGATTGTTGCCAGAAATAAATTACCACCTGCTACCACGGCTTTAAGCAAAATCTTTTTCTTTATTGCACTTGGATGACAATGGTATATTTGGGTTGCAAATATTAGCATGTTTCAGAGGGTTTACTTCTCCTATTCAGTTCAAGTGAATTGCCTTTTAGTGTTTTTGAATACATTGAGTAGTAAAATAATACAGGAAGAAAACAAAGATTATAAAAAAGTTAGAAAAAATAAATGAGTGCAGTTTGAGAACCACTGGATGCTTTGCACATCAAACGTCGGAAGATAATATATGTACATGCAGTCAAACCATAAAAAAACTAATCCATTTAGTTCAGTTTAGTTCATTTTGACCATGGACACAGTCATTTTTAGTGAAAAACTTTAAAGCGCCATTAAAAGCTAGGCTAATTAAAGGGGAAGTCAGTGATTTTAATCCAATGTACTTTTTTGTCAAACTCAGGGTTATCTCATGGTCTGGCAGCTGAAATCCGGTGTTTATACACGGCCCTGGCTCTGGGAATGGTAACCACAAAGTGGCTCGGGCTGAGTTTGGCTCCTCTCCCACTTCACGACGTCCTCACCCACAAGAAATAGGCCATTATGTAACGAACCCTAAAAACCACCGCAGGTATCACCTGGCTAACGTGGTATAAAAATGTTGTTCGGGTGTTCAAATATGAACAATCTTACTCCAGAATCGCAGACTCCACCTTTTAACCCTTGTATACAAAATTTGAAATAGGTCAATTTGATCTGGATGTGACCACTTATGTTTTTTCCATAGTGGATTTTTAACATGAATTATCACCTTATGACAAAAAACGAATCACACTTCCATTTTTAATTGTGTTCTAATAGAGACTGCATTCCCTGAACATATGTTATCTCAGTTGTTTGAAATTAAAGACAATATTTGTTAATAGATGATGAAGTAATATTTTATTTCAGAACTGTTTTAAAAACCCCAAATAAGTCACGGGTCAATTTGAGCTTTGGGATACAAGAGGGTCCCGAAAGTGAAGACAATACAAGGGTTAAGTGGACTATAAATTCAGATTCTTTGTGTCAGACGGCCATGATCTTATTTTATTTTGTTGTTTTCACATTTGCCAAAAACATATTTTACGTGTATGTTCTAGTTAAAGGGACATTTTGTTTTCACACATGTGGTTTTAAGTGTTAAAAGTATTTGAATGGTAGAAATCTGAGCCAAAAATAGGCTGTTTTCATTTTCAACAGACTGTTTATGAAGTAAAGGGGGAAAAAAATCATAACAGAAATATGATCAGAGTTTAGCCGAACATGCTGTATTGTCACGGCAACACTGGCTACATGTGTTGTCATCAAGGAAAGGGAAAAGTTGTCCCAGTTCTGTAAACTACCGTCACACTTTGGAAAAGAGGGAAGAAAAAAAACGAAACAAGACTATATTGACAAATAACTACACCTCCCATAATGCTTTGCTCCACAGTCCACCGCTCCATTGCTCATATATTCAACCAACTGCTATTACCTAACCAGTATTCCTAAACCAGTGTAACCAGTAACATCATGTCTGTATGAATGCTGCATGTTAGAATACAACGATAAAAGAGCTTTGTAAGAGATAAACTTTGCTGTACATCAGTGGAGAAAGCTGCTGATGCTTTATTCCAACTTTTATTTTCATGTTTTTACTGTCATGTCTGTCGTGTGATTGGCTCGTCTCGTGTTTCTTGACCTGTTGGACTTATGTTATTGATGCCACTGTGTTGCCAGATCTCAGCTTTTGGTGAGTCCAGAGTCGTTTATCAATGACAGAACTGATGGACCACTTCATCCGGTAGTCCTCTTCTTGAAATCAGTTCCTCATGTGGAAGTGACTCTTGCAATATTAAAGCCTACATTTCACATGTCTTGTTCAAGTAACTTCTTTTGCATTGCTACCGTAGTAGTGGAATGAGATACTTGTACTTTTCCAATTTATGTTGCATTATACTTCTACTATACTTGAAAATATTACTTTTTAGATTTTATAAAATGGCATCAGTTTAATTCAAATAACAGTTTGAGCCCCAAAGAGTTGCATGTGTCTGATATTTCACCAATAAAATGCAACATCCAAAAGATGAATGCAAATTTGTACAGCAAAAATTTTCCTTTTTCCTCTCTAGTCATCTCACGACCCCTCAGATCGATCGGGGGCCCTTTGGAGGAGCCCGACCCATGGGTTAGGAACCTCTGGACTAAACTACTAAACCTAGCTCCACTTTGAGCAGCTACGTCAGTAAAATACTGCTTCATTGTTAGTACGTTTAAAGCAGTAGTGCGTAACTTTGTGATATTAATGAATGTCTGTTACATTCAAGCCATTGCCATATTGGGTTGCTAAGAAGATAATCAATGCTAATGCTAAGAATTTTGAGTTCCGACTTTATTAATTCCTTAGATTAATGTCAGAAATCAAAATTCTGAGATTAAAGGCAGAATTCTGAGTTAAAAGGCAGAATTCTGAGAATAAAGTCAGAACTCAAAATTCTGAGTTTAAAGTCAGAATTCTGAGATTAAAGTCAGAATTTGAGAATAAAGTCAGAACTCAAAATTCTGAGTTTAAAAGTCAGAATTCAGAGATTAAAGTCAGAATTCTGAGGATAAAGTCAGTACTCAAAATTCTGCCCGATATCATAAACATCATGTACGATGAAAGAAGTGTGGTGAGGAATATCTGAGAACAGACAGGGGTAACTTTTAATAACCTTAATCAACTGTTTACATTTATTTACATCCAAATGTTGTTCTAAGGCTTCAGAGTTTTTAATTCGCGGTTGTAACACCTCGTCCGACATGTCCTTGTCCCCCTCAGTTACTGCCACAGAACCACTAGCCATCAGAACCGGACAACTTGGAGGAGACTGTGTCTGAGAGGGTTTAAGCAGATTTACATGACAGATCCTATTTTTCTTCCTTTTACCCGGCATCTCTACCAAGTCATTTTGTTGTTTTTGTACAGTACCTTTTGAAAAGATGTGTGGAACGTGTCTGGGGCCACTAATTGTTGCACTTTATTATGTTATTCTATGCTCCATTGCACATGTTTTGTATGTCTTGTTATGATATTTTGATATTTTCTTTTGAATATTTTGATAAAGAAGGTTTTTTTTCAAGTTAAAATAGATGGAATGGTAGAAAATCTTTTTAGTACTGTGGTATTAAAATCAAGAATCGTGTTATTGTACTGGTATTTGCAAAGCTTTGATATCACAACACCCCTATTGCTTACGGTCCTAGCCTCATCACCTAATTACACCCTCTAGTGTATTATTGCTATTATTCTTGTGTATTATTATTATTATTATAGGCTAACCTTTATCAGAAAATGTCAGTTATTAACTGACATCCCTATGACATGAGGAGATGGATCAGTGACGAACAGGAAAATAATCAGGAACAATTAACATTAGCATTTCTGATGCTGAATATTTATTGCAGTAAAAGCTTGCAGAGGTTCCAGTTGAAGCAGACCGGTCCAACTGCTGGTCTTCGGGTTCTCTCTGAACCACTAGACCTTCACTGCACACACGTAGGGCCTCTTGTCTTTGCAGTTCAAATCGTTCCAGAGTGCCCAGTCTGAAAGAAACATGTCAATCAGTGTCAGTAGGAAGCACATCCTGTATAGGGTTTGTTGGTCTTCATGGTCTGGAGAAGCTTTAAATGTGCTCTCAAACTCTCAATCACACAAAGAAATAGATTAATCATAATTTATGAGTAGAAAAGAATCTTATCTTGTCTGAGGTGAAATTAATAAATTAAAAAAAGTCATTCATTTCTTATAACCTACTACCTCTCCTCCTAAACCATGTATTTACTTACCCGAGTAGTTCATCTCAACGCAGCCCTCGCTGTACTGATAGTTGTCAGGCTGGCCACCAGCCCATCTGCTGTAGTCAAACTTGGTGTTATCGGCCCAAGCCCACTCAAGACCTGAACCACGAATCTAAAAGGACAAATAGAAAACAAATGAATGCCTGAGGTTGATTACTTGGCCAAATGGCCCATTATCTTATATAACTTTCCACTCTGTCACCAATGACCTGCTTCCAACTACCAATGGTTACTTGTTGGCTGACAGGTTTGAACTGT
>NC_045736.1:37088727-37090255 GCF_008692095.1 Etheostoma spectabile | reverse complement strand
AACTATTAAAGGTAGGATATGTTTTTCTAATGTAAGAATTCATATCTTATCTCTCTGATTTTACATTTATTGAAGGAAAGAGAAATGTACTGCTCGTGGTTATTTATTGAATATTTTGAACAAATGAAATCAAAACACACACTACTTGAAATAAAGACGTAAAATAAGTACAAAATAATTTTTTTTGCAACCAAATACATTTTAAGACTTTCATCCTGGAAACGGGTGTTTATGACCTCATGGTTCAACATCTTATTTTCTCAGCTCCATTCAACTGTCATGTGACCAATCTTCATGTGACGGGCCAGCAGCCGCCATAACTTTTTAGTACATTATATGAATTGTTGTGCATAAGTTTGTGCAATATCATAACACCAGTTCATGAGAATGATGGGAATTAGGGATATAATGTATTGGGCAGTGGTGGCCTAGTGATTAACCCTTGTGTTGTCCTCAGGTCAAATTTGACCCATTTCCAAATTTTTCTTATATCAGAAATATGGGAGGTTGAAAATGTCAACAAGGCGACAAAACATTTGGGGGAAAAAGCTTAAAAAATATTGGAAAAAGTGACAAAAACTACAAAAAAAAAACACTGGACGTAAGCCTCAAAAAGTTTGGAAAAAAATGCTAAAGTGACAAAGCGTCATCAAAAGGGAAAAAGACATTTGGGAAAAAATAATAAAAACGTAATACTTCTAATCTAACAATCTAATGAATGTGTAACTGTGTGACTGTGACGTTGGTGCAATGAGGGTTTGTTCTCAATCTGCTTACCTGGGTAAATAAAGGTTAAATAAATGATAAAATATAGGGCTTCATGAACAAAAACAGTCACTGATTACCGTTAAAAAGGCCCCGATCCAGTAGTGAGCTTTTCCGGTGGTGGCTTTGTACATGGCGCATTGCACTATGGACAGCTCATCGTCATTGTGGATCGATACCAGATGGCCATTTGGGTATTCTTTACAGGCTCTCTAAAATAAACACAAATCAGAAGAATTAGTATTCATTGATAATCCATCATTTGTTACGTTAATTCCCTTATTTGATCTTTTCCTCGCTCAACCCGGAAATTGATCCGGTCCGCCGTCACGAAGCCCGTTCACATTCCCTAACCTCTGCTCTGAGGAGACACAAAACACGCCACCGCCTTACTAAAATCTTAAATTGGAGAACAATACATGCCAAACAGTTGGAGGTAAAATAAGGCTCTAAATCTTAATGATAAACGTTCTCTTTTAAACGTTCTTATGATTTTTTTTTCTTTTGCCGTTACACATTTCAATTAAAGCTTTTGCATTTCCATTATTCCAAAAATACGTTTCACCTTTCATTATTACATTGCCAAAAAAAATAAGAACGTATGTCATTGTTATGGTTTGGTGTTTTTGTCTTATTTTATTTTGGTAGCCTGTTTTCCTGTGTTTAGTTCTCTAGCCCGGTTCTGTCTTGTCTTGTGTTTATTGTGTGGTATTTTTGGTCTTGTCTTGTTGTCGTGTTCTCCCATTTAGTGTCTATGTTCTGT
>NC_045736.1:37088579-37088717 GCF_008692095.1 Etheostoma spectabile | reverse complement strand
ATTTTGAAGTCTGGTCTCTGTCTCGTCTTGTCTTTGGTTCTACTTCTTGTGTTTTCCTCACATTTTCTGCTGAACTTGAAAGAGACTCTGAAGTCTGAAGAGCATGAAGTCACATTTACTGTGTGTGTGTGTGTGTGT
>NC_045736.1:37086288-37088569 GCF_008692095.1 Etheostoma spectabile | reverse complement strand
GTGTGTGTGTGTGTGTGTGTGTTATTACGTCTGCCGCAAAAAAGCCCAAATGCTCAGTATTGAAGAACGCCTTCACACAGTAGTTGTCACCCATCTGGAGCCAGTCGCCACGGTTGGTGTTTTTACACGGTTTGGCCGGATATTTGGTCCTACACATTTCTGAAGGATCCCCTGTGTCACAAAAAGAAGACATATTGTGTTCCTGTTGTCTGTGTAGACTGATTATCTAGTGACTGTGTGTTCTTACAGGCTGCGGAGTCCGACGTGAACATCAGCACCACCAGAAGAAGGACGGCTGTAACCACAACAGGACGCATGGTTCAGGGCTCTCACAGCACTCTGCAACTGGAATGTAATCTAATAACACACAGGAAAATTATATGTACAGTATGTATGTGTATACAGTATACTGAACCAGGATAAAACTGAAGTGGTTATAGCTCTGAAGGCTAAGAGAGACCAACTGGAAATTAGTTTCACCGGGAACTTACTCCACCTTACTCTACACTAAATTCTGCCATTTTTTACGAACAATGATTGACAGATGTGATTATGAATTGATTTGGAACCAGGAATCCCCCTCATGTCCTCTGAAGTCTTTAAGTTGATTCAAAGTGCAGGTGTCTTTTAGTTTTTATGCCTGATGAAGATCTGAGTGCAGCTCAAAGTGTTGAGACCTTTAAACGGAAATTTGAAACCTTTAAACGTCCTTTTGCTGTTCTATTGAAACACAGAGAGACAAACGGGACTCACCTCAGGTGAAGTAGTCGATTAGTCTCGTTCCTTGTTCCTCGCCCGTCTGGATGTCAGTCGGATCTCTGCCACAATTAAATATCCGCAGATGAGGCCCTGAATACATGCGATTTGACTGATCAAACACAAAACCAAGTGTCAAACATTTAAAAAAACGTAAGTTTACACAAGTCAATAAGCCCCGGGTCAAGGTTGGGCTTAATGGTGAGACCAAACACGATGGGTTTGTTTTTCATCCACTAAAAAAGAAATTAAACTAAAGTCAAAAAGGTGAAAGTTATAAGAGAAATGCGAAAGTGGGATAAGTCCTATGAATGAAATTGTAGTGAATCTGCTGATGGTCTGGATTGCTTGATTAGTTAGACCATACATCATGTCAGTCAAGATCGGTACCCAGGCCTGGGCAATTGCGTGCCCAGATCCTCTCAATAGGAAGGGCAGAGTAGCCAGATATCACTAAGAACTGATAAAGCCTCGATACCATACCACAGTTTTTAGGGTGCATAGTAAATAACTTCCTGATAGAATGGATGGGCAAAGGCCTCTGCCTGTTAATCAACATGGGGAGACCCATCCATTTTTCCGGCCAGTCTTTTAAATGAAGTAGTGCAGTCTTATAACAGTTAATTTTAAAGCATTTTAAGCTTCCATACTCTTCGCATAGAGATAGGTGAGGAAGAGACTGAGATGGGTTTTCTAAAAAGACAGAAACTACGTCCACAAACACAACACATTCTCACTCCCATCTCGTAAAAAAGGTGCCTTTGACGTTGTTATTGACGTTAAATACCGGGAACCATCACCTCATGATGATGTTTGTGTGTCCCTGTGAACCTAAGGGTTGTGTTGTCTGGATCTTTGTGCTCCTGGTAGGATCTCCCATGACAAAGTGGTCTCAGGGGAGGGGCCAGACAGTGAATGGTTCAAAAGATCCAATGATAAAGCAAGGAAGGGTTCGAGGAACCCTGCCCTAAGGAAGCCCGGGGTCCCCGTCTGGAGCCAGGCCCAGACGGATGTCTCGTCAGCGAGCGCCTGGTGGCCGGGTTTGCCACAGTGCCCGGCCGGGCACAGCTCATAAAAACGACGTGGCACCTTTCTCTCCAGCCCATGGGCCCACCACCTGTGGGAGGAACCAATGGGGTTGGGTCTTCGACAGACCAGACCCGGGCAGCAAAGGCTGGCTCTGGGGACGTGGCATGTCACCTCTCTGTGGGGGAAGGAGCCAGAACTTGCGGGAGGTGGAGCGCTACGAGTTAGATCTGGTGGGGCTTACCTCTACGCACACTCTTGGTTCTGGAACCATACTCCTGGATAGGGGTTGGACTCTATCCTACTCTGGAGTTGCCCAGGGTGTAAGGCGCCGGACAGGTGTGGGGATACTCACATGGCCCCGGCTGAGTGCCGCTGCTTTGGAATTTACCCCGGTGGACAAGAGGGTCGCCTCCCTACGCCTGTGGGTGATGGGGTGGGGGGGAAACTCTGACTGTTGTTTGTGCATGTGCACCAAACAAGAGTTCGGAGTATTCTG
>NC_045736.1:37086126-37086278 GCF_008692095.1 Etheostoma spectabile | reverse complement strand
GAGACCTTGAATGGAGTCCTGTATGGGGATCCAGCAGGAGACTCCATAGTTCTGCTGGGGGACTTCAACACAAATGTGGGCGATGATGGAAATACTTGGAGAGGCGTTATTGGGAGTAATGGCCTCCCTGATCTAAACCAGAGTGGTTGTCT
>NC_045736.1:37085938-37086116 GCF_008692095.1 Etheostoma spectabile | reverse complement strand
TTCTGTGCTAGTCATGGATTGTCCATCACAAACACCGTGTTCGAACATAGGGATGCTTATAAGTGTACGTGGTACGAGAGCACCCTAGGCCGAAGATCAATGATCAATTTTATAATCGTTTCATCTGATCTGAGGCTGTATGTATTGGACACTCGGGTGAAGAGAGGGGCGGAGCTGT
>NC_045736.1:37085359-37085928 GCF_008692095.1 Etheostoma spectabile | reverse complement strand
CCATCTGGTGGTGAGTTGGGTCAGGGGATGGGGGACAACTCTAGACAGACCTTGTAAGCCCAAACGGGTAGTGTGGGTAAATTGGGAACGTCTGGAGGAGGCCCCTCTCAAGACGAACTTTCAACTCACACCTCCGGCAGAGTTTTTTGTGCATCCCTGTGGAGGCTGTGGGCATTGAACCTGAGTGGACAGTGTTCAAAGTTTTGATTGCTGAAGCTGCGGCAGGAAGCTGTGGTCTTATGGTCTAAGGTGCCTCTAGGGGCGGTAACCCACAAATACCGGTGGTCAGGGAAGTCGTCCAACTGAAGAAAGAGTGTTTCCGGGATGTGTCATCACGAAGGGCTCCGGAGGCAGTTGCAAGGTACAGACGGGCTCAAAGGGCTGCAGCCTCTGCCGTGGCAGAAGCAAAGCAGCGGGTGTGGGAAAAGTTCGGAGAAGACATCCTCCAAGCTGTGTACAGTAAGGATGGGATGCTGTTGACCTCAACTGAGGAGGTAATAGAGTGGTGGAACGAGCACTTTGAGGATCTCATAGCTGCTTTTTGCAGATGATGTGGTCCTGATGGCATC
>NC_045736.1:37085274-37085349 GCF_008692095.1 Etheostoma spectabile | reverse complement strand
CTGTGACCTTCAGCACTCACTGGATCGGTTCACGGCAGAGTGTGAAGCTGCTGGGATAAGGATCAGCACCTCTAA
>NC_045736.1:37084897-37085264 GCF_008692095.1 Etheostoma spectabile | reverse complement strand
ATGGTTCTCAGCAGGAAACCAATGGAGTGCCTTCTTCGGGTAGGCAATGAGTTCTTACCCCAAGTGAAAGAGTTAAAATACCTTGGGGTCTTGTTTGCGAGTGAGGGGACCATGGAGTGGGTGGTTGGTCGGAGAATTGGAGCAGCGGGTGCGGTATTACATTCCACCGTTGTGACAAAAAGAGAGCTGAGCCAGAAGAAAAGGCTCTCGATCTATCTCCAGTGTTTGTTCCTACCCTCGCCTATGATCATGAAGGCTGGGCCATGACCAAAAGAACGAGATCTAGTGTACAAGCGGCCGTAATGGGTTTCCTCAGGAGGGGGGCTGGCGTCTCCCTTAGAGACAGGGTGAGAAGCTCAGTCATCCG
>NC_045736.1:37084755-37084882 GCF_008692095.1 Etheostoma spectabile | reverse complement strand
CTCGGAGTAGAGCCGCTGCTCCTTCGCGTCAAAAGGAGCCAGTTGAGGTGGTTCGGGCGCCTGGTAAGGATGCCTCCTCGGTGCCTCCCTAGGGAGGTGTTCCAGGTACGTCCAGCTGGGAGGAGGC
>NC_045736.1:37083845-37084745 GCF_008692095.1 Etheostoma spectabile | reverse complement strand
ACCCAGGACTAGGTGGAGGGATTATATCTCCATCCTGGCCTGGGAATGCCTCGGGACCCCCCGCAGTATAAGTGGATGAAGATGGATAGATGGACGCTAAAAGTCTCATTTGTCAAAATGGACAAATTATTATTTTCAAGAATCTTAACCAAGTCTAGTTCCTTCAAATTGAATATTTCTCGGATGTTTACAGTAAACATTTTAACTGAGTTGTAATTTTTAGGTTCACGATTGAAAAAAACATTTGCTGCCTTTTTAAAACTATCCAGTTATGGTACTTTCACTCAAGGAAAGTAAAGTCAGAAAACATTTAAACACTTATTCCTAATTCTTTCCGGGATAATTCAAAGCTTCTTAAAGCAAGCACAAGTTGAAAGTCTCCTCTGTTTGCTGTACAAGCACTTCAGGGTGAACACACCCTGTATCTATAAAGAACTACTTTTAATTTTAGTGTTTGGTAGTAAGATCAACACTCTAGCTAAATAACCCGAGGCAACAAACCGTATACCCAAATTACCTAAAGAGAGATGAACCCGAACACCAATACGCCCACTGTCGAGACACGTCAAAGTAGCCTACTATAACAATTATCTTTTATTTCACAATGTAAATATATGTATAGAGCCCAATCAAAACACAGTGCTAACCACCAGCCGTCCACAAAACAAGAGAAAAAAGGGGGTCAAAACATTCTCTTATTATCTCTTAACAGACTGTTTGGATTTGGGAGTGGGGGCCATCCTCTGTCAGAGAGAACCAAGGGATGGAAAGTTACACCCCTGTGCTTTTGTTACACCACTCACACCGACACGCTGCTAGTGGTGCGGTTTATTCCTTCAGAGTAGGATTTATCATACTGTGAATATCTGAGTTCACTACCGTGAACACACACACACACAC
>NC_045736.1:37083296-37083835 GCF_008692095.1 Etheostoma spectabile | reverse complement strand
ACACACACACACACACATGCTTTCTTTTCGACCCCACGGCCTCAACTGCTGTCTGACAAAACCTGTCTTCTTCTAAAATACTTGCAGTGTACTATAACAACTCACTACCCATTATTAAACAGAACACAGATAAACTATGTGTCATATGTAAACCAAACAACATATTTTCACTAGGGGTATTTCCAGGTGCTACACTTTCTTTCCATTAAGTTGTCAGCTGCAGAAAGAAATTACAGGGAGTTGTTGTGGCCCTGGAGGAGTGGCGCCACTGGCTTTAGGGGGGAAGGCTGCAGTTCCTTGTCTGGACAGACCTCAAGAACCTTGAATTCCTCTGCTCTGCCAAGAGATTAAACTCCCGACAAGCCAGGTGGGCACTTTGTTTCAATCATTTTTGTTTTTGGACTAACTCGACTTCTTCCCTTTCCCGTAGTCTCGTGTTCTATTGCCCCTCTCCTCTCTCCTCCTATCGCTTCCTGCAGGTGTTTTGGGGTCTGGAGATTTGGAGTCTGGAGCTGTGGTTGGAGTCACCTGCTGCCTCC
>NC_045736.1:37083189-37083286 GCF_008692095.1 Etheostoma spectabile | reverse complement strand
CCTGCTCGACACCCTCTGCTACAATTCTTCATGTTTTTTCCTCTTTCACTCTCTCTCTCTCTGTCTCTGTCTGTCTCTTTCTCTCACCCCCAACCGG
>NC_045736.1:37081462-37083179 GCF_008692095.1 Etheostoma spectabile | reverse complement strand
TGACCGCCCACCCTGAGCCATGGTTCTGCTCGAGGTTTCTGGAGCAATGGGTCAAACAAGTGCAGCAGGCTGTAACAATTCTGGTTGGTTGTTTGTCCCATCTGAGCTCTGAACTCAGGTTATCCATTGCCCCAACACCTCTCACCTTAGTTGCCACTCAGGAGTTAGGAGAACTTGTTTTGCTATTCTATATGTTCTGGTGGCCTGCCATGGAGAGAGAGGTGAGGGAGTGTGTGTCCGCCTGCCCTGTCTGCCAAAATAAGTGCTCCAACCAGCCCACAGCTGGTCTCCTACACCCATTGCCAGTTCCCCAGCACCCCTGGTCAGATGTCTCTCTAGAATTCCTCACTGGTCTGCCCTAATCTAAAGATAACACTATTGTTCTCACGATTGTAGATTGTTTTCTGAGATGGCACATTTTATGGCAAAGCAAGATTACATACCACAGTATTTACAAACAAAGGGATTTTGTGGTCCTTGTCTCTAGAAAGGCCTTACTAAACACAAACTCAATAGAAAATGCTAAATCTTTTTTTTAAACTGTGCTAAAAATCCAGCATGTTCATATGCCAAAACATTCAAAGTAGACCATTATTCGGGCTGGGTTTAAAAAAAATAGATTTTCTGATTTAATTAGATGATCGGAGCAGTCCATTGTTACCAACTGCGTCACACTAGCTTGTTGGGAAGAGATTAAAAATGCTTCAAAGATTAGCTACATTTTGGCAAGGGAAAAACCGGCATGTTAAAAGGATCCCTCTGTCACCTCAAGATTTCTGAATGAACGGTGCCCAGGTAGCCTTAGCAAACATTGTCGGGAACGCGCCTCAAAGTCTGAGAGTGGAAGTCACAACAACCCAGGGAGCACACGAAAGTGGAACCCAAAAGCAAAACGGCGGGGGGGGGGGCAAACGTCAGAAAATATGGAGAGGCGCATGTAACGGTACAGATTAATAGTACAAATTAAAAAAAACTCTGGGCTTCTAGGCTGGATACAAAACCTTCTGTAAGGTATAGGAAGACAACAAAGACATTAGTAGGACGGGGACACTGTTAGCTTTTAGCTCCAAAAGACAGTATGTTTCTACTAGCTATTTTATTAAGTTAAAAACTTATGAATGAATGAAAACAAATTTGGCCTACATGAGGTGACTCAACTTGATTCAGTGAACATGTAGATGTAAAGATTTTTAATGTGTGATGTGAAATGTGGGAGTTATAGGCAAAAACAAGTTTGACGTCTTTGTAGCGCCACTTAGTGGTCCAAATGTGTAATTTGTTAATTTAACCCTTGTGTTGTCTTCCTGCAGACTAGAGTGCGGATCGGGCTGGATTTTTCTGTCCGAGCCCGGCCCGCGTCCGAAAGAGCAGTAACCGAACCCGACCCGAGCCCGACAGGCATTAAGATATTTCTGTCCGAGCCCGACCCGAGCCCGACCCGAGCCCGACACAGTTAAAATCGCATTTGTTTCTCATACTAATGACACATGTACGTTTGTTTGTGTGGAAAGCCGCTTTTATTAAGCAATTGTAGGAAGGCATTCGGAAATGTAAACAGATGAGCGCATCAATGCACACGGGGCAACAAGCGCCATTACCTACATAATAAGCTGTTTTAAATTCAAAATGTTCAATGCCTTATCGCTCTGATGTGACCGAGCCCGACCCGAACCCGAGTATCCTTTCTAAAAATCTGTTTGAACCCGGCCCGGCCCGT
>NC_045736.1:37081243-37081452 GCF_008692095.1 Etheostoma spectabile | reverse complement strand
CGGGTCCCGTCGGGCTCGGGTCGGGTATCCATCCTCTACTGCAGACCATGCAACTTTGGGGTTTTCTGGGTAACAATCTTAGATAAAAAAAAACAAACTTTTTTGACACTTTTGTTGCTTTCCCCCGATGTTTAAGTCACTTTTTCTGAACTTTTGAAGCTTTTTTAACATTTCATAAAAACACAAATTTCTGATATATAGGAACTTTT
>NC_045736.1:37074478-37081233 GCF_008692095.1 Etheostoma spectabile | reverse complement strand
TCAAATTGACCCGAGGACAACAGGAGGGTTAAAGTAATTCACTTGACTTTAAGTGGTTAATCCAAATGTGGGCCCATTGGCCACGCCCACTTGAACCAATCAGTACTCCACTGTAAGGGGCACCTCAAGATTGGGCCTACATGATACCCATCAAATTTTGAAAAATTCAGGTGAGCAGTTCATGAGATATCCATATTTGTATTTGTAGTGCCCCCTAGTGGCCAATGTTTGTGAAATCTTTTTTAGAGCCTCAGAGGATCATATCAAGCAAATGACAAAGTTGGTGTTTTCATTGTTAGCTACACAAATTTGTTTGCGCAAAAAAATGCGCAATTCCATATCTTCATACAACTTTTTGTGTGGGAAATTTTTTGCGGCTGAGGTCTTTGCGGAGTTTTGGACCAGTCCTGAAAATGGCACACCGCCACCATATACGGTTTAGGCTGCGGCGGAGGTTTTACAGGGAGAAGAATAATGGAAAAAGGAAAAACCTTCGAAAAACAATAGGGTTCCACAGCCCTGCTGTGTGAACCGCGTAGCGCTTTGCACTACTGCAATTCCCGCATCCTCGGGCTTGGACCCCTAAAAAAGGAATTCTGAGATTAAAGTCAGAATTATGTGAATAAACTCAGAACTCAAATACAATTTAAACAGTGGCCCTAATCCTCTTCCGTAGTAGGTGGCACTGCCAACTGTCAGTCAAACTGTTTCAGATGATATCAACAGTTATGGAGATGACCAGATTGATTGTCTGATACCAGAGTGCCAGTGAACAAAAGATCCGTCCATTTTTTGGTCTTAATCTGACCAATAACCTTCATATTATTGTTCATATTAAAGTAACACATTTTCTGAAAACTGAAATTATTTGTAATGTTAAATATTACTAATAAATTGATAAATATGTGTTTGAAATAATCTTATGTTATGTCACTGGTTTCACATTGCGTCACTGGTGTTACATTGTGTCACTGGTGTTACTGCATGGCATATTGGTGTTCTGGCATCAGAGTTGCCCAAATTCATAGAATATGTTTTTTGTATCTACCTAAATGTTGCTGGATTCATTAGCAGGCATTTTAAGGATATAATCATTTAATTTTGATCACTCAACCTCAATTATTTCTAATGTTGCAACAAAAAACACAATGGTGGAAATGGAAAAATGTCACGATAGAACTTTAAACATACCTGTTTAAAGAAAAGTATTAGTAATCATGACAATTTATTAATGTAACATTAACTTTTTCTATCTTTGATTATGTATGCAAGTTAAATCAAATTACATTCTGGAAAGCCTAAATTGTCATCTAAAATATAGGTAACACCAGTGACAAAAGGCAGCACAAGCATTTTTTAATGTAATGAAGTAAAAGAAATCAAAATAAATTAAGCTATCATTTAAATTGATTTATAAAGTTAAGAGGTTAACTATTATCTGACTTTAAATTTTGGTATAAAAAGAATTACATTTTTTATAAGCTGTCTGTTCCAAATGCCACCATTTTCATAGAATGACCCGTATATTTATTAATATTAAAGGTCTATGGTTTCAACTCAAGATTTCAACGAGTGCAACGGCAAAACAAGAAGATTGGGAGGAAGAATATTGAGATGTGTTGTTGACCGCGTGCAGGACTCATTCTACAGCAGCTATCGTCTCTGACGAAAAAGTAAGTTAATATCAATCAAAATGATTTTGTTCATGGTCAAATGCTAAATTTTCGTTAAATTTATGTTTTACTGCATATATCAGTTACAAAAGTCCGTCGACTTGTTTGTGCATAACGTTTTTCTCAAAACGAAGTTAGCTAAAACCATGGCTAAAACCATCACTAACTAGTTAGCAAATGTGTGCGTGCCTGTGCGGTATTTCAATGTAGCTAGCTAACGTATCGTTAATGGCAGCCGGTAAAGAGAAGCTAGTCGGCCTCAATTTTCCCGAGCTCGGCCCCCCACCTCAGGGAGAATGAGTGTTAGTAAAGTGGTTGGGCTTACTTTGCAACATTTCCATTAGCGTTACATAAATGCTGTTGTAACTTTACTTTAACAAATAAAAAGGTTCGTTGAGTTGTTTGGGCATAACGTTTTAAATATATTGGTTTACTAGCTGAAACCACCACTAGCTAACTACTTGGTCCCGCTGCTTACGCGTGCACGTGTATTTCGGCGTGGTCTTTGAAACATTAGCATGTCAAAACTCCTTCTAGCAGGTTAATAGCAGTGAGAGCCTAACGTGTGTGTGTGTGTGTGTGTGTGTGTGTGTGTGTGTCCGCCAAATACGGGAAGGTGCTGCTGACATGAAAATGTATCGGGGCAAAACTAATGTTAGCACAGTTTATAACAATAATTGGAACTCTTTGTTTATCATGTCATTTTCCTAAATGCACACTCTCTACATGTGCACACTAAAGGAAGCCAAGATGGCGGCGATGTAGGTGGGTGTGCGTATTTTCGCTCCATCAGGTAACTCGGAGGGTTTAAGTTTAACTAACCGATGCAACTTACTATTTAATACTTGAAGGCAACACAGTCTAGCTAGTGACTAATCTTATATATTGAGCAAAGTCGGACTTGAATAGCCAAAAGGAAAAGCTTTTGTGTAAGAAAACTGAGGCTGATTTTATTTTACTTCAGGAAACACATTCTTGCAAATCAGATGCAAAATTTTGGAAGACTCAATGAGGTAATTTAGCAAATTTTTGCCATTGTAGGCCTACTAATCATTCAGCAGGGGTTTTAATTTTATTAAATTACAGTTAAAGATTTAGATAAGTATCTAGGCATATAGAAATTTAATTGCTAGACAACATCTACATTTTTGAAGACTAAAGAAGACAAAAAATATTTTTAACATCTGGGTTCAAAGGGATTTGACAATTTTAGGCACAGTTCTCCTCTCTAAAGCAGAGGGCCTATCTCGTTTTGTATTTCTATCTTTATCCTTATTTGTGAATGATTCAACAGCCACTAATGTAAATAAAATTTTTCTGGATTTTATCTGGAAAAATAAGTCACATTTTTTGTCACTTTTGTCTTTACTGTTTATTTCTGAATTTCGATTTGAAGCTGACAGCAAGGCTTGTACCATTGTAGGAACCATGTTGTATTATTCTTAGAGAAATATGTTTACCCATATAACAGTGTATATCAGTAGTTGACTTTGAAATGTAGCTGTAAAGGACTAATTTAGAGTTTTAATGTATGTTGCAGATCTAATGAAATAAGTCAGTGTTTCCAACACAGATATTTGTGGTGGTGCGCCACACAATCAACACCAGCTGCCACACATTGCATTTTGGTATTTTTTTCTTTTTTAACACTATTTAAAACACGCATTTGTTCAGCTGCATTTCCTTTGCCTGCCCTCCTCCGTCTGTCACTCTACACACACACACACATACGTACACATTCCCTCCCCTCCATGCACACAGCGTCTGTCTCCATGAAAACAGTGTTGCCAACGTAGTGACTTTGTTGCTAGACTTAGCAACTTTTCAGACCCCCTTTGCGACTTTTTTTCACAAAAGCGACTGGCGACACATCTTGTATTAGTATTGTCCAGCGAGCACGCATGTATTTCTCTACTGTGGTCGCCAAAACAGCCCCTACCCTCCACTCTCTCATGTGCGGAAGAACTGCGCACAGTGCGCATGCAGGTAGAAAGGGTAGAAGGGACAGAGTGCGGGGGCCGGTGTAGGTACAAGAGACAGCGGGACGCGACGAGAGAAAGACGCAGCTGAGCTGGCCTGGGCCTAGGCAAGCCAGCCTTCTTTGAGAATTCTTTATTGATCTTTTTCCTTCCCTTTGTAGAATTTCTTTTTTTACAAAAAAGATAGGTTACTACCTAAGTAATAATTATCCGGTAAAATAAATTCCTGTATTGAATTTGTGATTATTTGGCTAAAGATTTCTATTTATTTTTTAATCTACCTTGCTAATACAACCACTAAGCTTTATGCAAATGATTGCATAATTATGTCACAAATATGCAAATGAGCATATCCACACCCACACCCCTCGCGCCACACATTGCTTTCTAATCTGTGGAAACTCTGACCTGTAATGTTGAAATGTGTCCCCTTGGTGGCACCGGAGTTTTTTAGTTTTGAGAGGTAACTGGCGGAGGGGAATGGCACGCAGCTGTGTTTGGGCCTACAGGATTTTATTGACGCCCATTTCATGATGGAAGAAAGGACTATCGTATTGTTTTGCATTCCTTGATCAGCGCAGCAAGGTATGATATGTTTCATTCATAGTAATTCAGAGATTGTTTACACTAGGGCTCAGTGATGTGCGGTGATGTCAGTAAGTAAGTTAATGTCCAGCATCAGAATCTAAGTTATGCAACCATCTTTGTACTAATTATTGCACAAAGATGGTCATTTATGTTTGTCAGTTACAGTCAACAACAATGGAAACACACACTGCTCATTGCCACAAAAGCAAGTTTTTGCTTTGCAAGGAAGCAGGTCGCATTTTTCAGATCCTTCAACACCTCTCGGTTTTTCTTTACCTTTTCATTATGGTAGATTATATTCAGCCTCTTTTGCTCGTCAAGTGCAAGGTTGATCTCAGATTTATTGAAGGTTTTCAGCGTAACTTGACACTGGATGTGAGCTGACGACTTTTCATGCTTGGTTAAAGCTGCGGGCAGGTTCAGATTCCAGGACCCCGTTGAAGTACAGCTGCCGACATACCAGTCCATACCAGTCAGTTTGAAACAATGGGACAATTTTTTATCCCTTTTGCTGCAGTAGTCCCTCTAAGGCTGGCGTAGACCTCCATCTTGCTATTAGCTCATTTTTTTAATTACATTTTTTTAGTTTAAAGAAATTGCTCAATTCTGTGATATCGGCGGACACCTCTTATGTCATTTTGACTTTGAATTTCGCGGGGATTGTGCTTACAACGTAGCTGGTGTAATGACGTTAGCAACGCAAAGGTCCAGGAATATCTCGATTCTAATTGGTCCATGTTTTATAACACATTTATGTGCAAAGGCACAGCAGAGTTGTGCATTTTGCCGTACGTGTTGAAGAATACAGGATTGAAGTGCGTATGCCATTGTAACGTCTAAATAATTGGAATAACACACATAAATCACAAGAATAAACAGTAAGGGGTGGCAGTAGTAGTCTGTAGTGAGGTGGGTTGGGAACCGGAGGGTCACTGGTTCAAGTCCCCATATGGACCAAAAAGTACACAGTGTGGATTGGTGGCTGGAGAGATGCCACTTCACCTCCTGGGTACTGCCAGGTGCTCTTGAGCAAGGCACTGTACCCCCCCAGCCACTCAGGTGGTTCAGCTGGCAGCCCACTCCCTCTGACGTCTTTCCATCAGTGCATGTATAGGTCCTGAGGACGTGTGTGTATTTCAAGCCTGTGTGTGATTACTAACAAAGTGTGTATGCCGAGTGTAAATTGTATTTTCCCCACTGGGGATTAATGAACTAATTAAAATGTAATTAAAAATACAAATTTATTTAATAAACCTTTTTGTGCCTGAATTTTGACAGGGTAGGCAGTGCCTATCTGGCCTACCCTTACTGCACGTCATTGCTAGGGCTGCACGATTACGGCCAATATGATAATCCCAATTATTTTGATAAATTTTGAGATCACGATTAATATCACGATTATTTGTTGATTTTAACCAAAACTAATTTTATTGTCACATAATTATAACTCCTTTCACATCCACATTGTGCTACATTCCTGCTAATGTACATATATGTGCATTAGTGTAATGTGTGTAAAAACAAATGAAACATATCAAGACAGAACTATGCAGAAAAGACTAGTTTCCGGTTTTTGGAAAGGAACACTAGCCTGTCTAACAATTTTCTGGCTTGAGGGATGACCAAAGGCATGTCACCACATTCCCCACTGTGCCGAACACTCTCTCAGAGGGAGAACTTGTAGCCGGGATGCATAAGTACTTCTTCGCCAGTTTTGAGAGACGTGGGAAGAGTCTCTGCTGTTCCCACCACCAGTCAAGCGGGTCCTCCTCACGGTCTAGGTTACCTGATTGTAGGTTCGACTGTACTCAGAAGATATGGCTTGTTGATCTTGAGGGCTGAGCCTTTGTGTGGCTCCCTCTGCAGCCTTGAAGAAACTCCCCAAGTCTTTTTCTTTTTTGTAGGGGGTGCATCCACTGCAGTCTCACCACGGGGATCAGCTGAGCCCATGTCCTTGACGAGAGTACCAAATAAGATATGAATAATTAATAGGCTTTATAATATAAACATACTCAAGATTCATCTCCAGATGACACACCACTGGATTTCATATACTTTTAATCCACTTAAAATCATTAATTTATCATACATGGCAGCAGGTGCAGTCCTCGCCATTTCAGAAGTCAGTCTGGCATGAATTGGCAGTTATTTAAACATAATGGCCTTGTACCAGAGTTTAGACGTCTAGCTATATGAAAAGCTTAACAAAGCAAAGTTTTTAATAAATGTACATGAAGCAACTAATGTCAACATGGACAAAATCATGAATGTACTAATTTGCTTTATTTTATGATGACCTGGGCAAAGTAACAACACAACATCTAGAAAGTTTTGTTTTCACAATGATTTAATGTAGGATTATGATATTATTGCTATATGAAAATACACATTGAATTTAATATATGGTTGGAAGAAGTACAAATGTGTCCACAACTTTACTTCATAAAACACACAATAACTTATAGTATTGTGTAATGTAAGAAGGACTTTAACTGTTTTGCCAGTCAAATTAACT
>NC_045736.1:37051063-37074468 GCF_008692095.1 Etheostoma spectabile | reverse complement strand
CATATCAAAACATTACACTGTGGACCTCCCACTGCCCCCCCAAAAAAGTTTCAGGCTCAGGATTTTTTTTTCACTTTAAGCCCGCATATCAAACAGTTCTTAAGTCAGAGGGTCGTTATACTTTTCCTCCATTGCCTCCTTCAGGCCCTGGGCAGTTGACTCTCCCGTGTGATCTTGCAGGAGAAAAGATTTTGCAAGCATTGACTCTGCATTGCAAAATCCTCATCGATGTAATGAACTGTCAAACTAGTGTACGGATCCATTGTCCTGATTGACCACAGATCCGTTGTAGTGCTTTATGTTGGCAAGATCACTCTCTATTTTCTGTACATGGCAGGTAGCGCTACCTTGGAAAAATAATTGCACAAGGGGATCTCGTATCGTTTATCCAGAGTTTTGACTAGGAATTTGAATCCTTTGTTTGTCACCGTGTTTATTGGGCACGTCTTTGGCCAAATGAAATGTAACTGCATATGTCATTTCACCGTGTCTTTGGGAAGCGGTGCGGTACGGTGATGCGCTAAACAGGCTCGCTTCAATGGATGCCTGAACCTGAGTTGATGTTGTAGGATGATTAGTCTTTGCAACGCTTTTCTTGGCCCTCAAACTTCATTGTGGGTTTTAAATGGTTAAAGAGGTTTGTTGTGTTGCTTTGTGGCGCCAACACAACTTTACAGCACTCTCTGCATATGACCTGTTCTTGTTTTGTCACTTGCCTTGAATCCAAAATGCTTCCAAACAATGCATGACGATCCTATTCTCAGGACAAGCCCCTACGTTAGACATTTTTTTGTTTCCCAGATTAAGATAGTTATAGCGTTATGACCGACTGCTATCTGTTGTGGAATTTTCCTCAAGTTTCTCTGTCCTCTGTGAGTCTCTACATCTAGAAACTAAGCTGCATGGTGCAGGGAACAACTCTGATTGGCTCATGGAGGCACGTGATTAGACGGTGGCTATATAAAAACCCCAAAGACTTTTGATACGGATCGTTCTATGAACGGAATGACACATTTTAAATATTGCGTGATCACGTAAATTTAATCGTGGGAGCCAAAATCGTGATTGTGACCATCTGATACCAGTATCGGATACTGGTATCTTTATCGGGAATTACTGGAGTTTATGCACCGATCCAATACCACGTAATAAAGAAGTAGTTCATTTATGCTGTTTTCCCGATATAACTGACTGCCAAACTGGATAATAAAAGAAAGTTCTGGGGCGTTCATTGTTTGTGTTTGTTCATGTTTCACAAAGAGTTTAACCTGAGCCAGATCAACAACAAACCACATCACATCACATCCATCCATACAGGGATAGAAGCATACAGTTGTTAAAACATAATAAAATATATGACCCACTGGTATCGGATCAGTACTTGGTATCGGCCGATACGCATGTTCAAGTATTGAAATCGGTATTGGTAAGCAAAAAATGGTATGGGACCATCTCTAGTTGTAATTATGTTTTCAGTTTTCACGTTGCTAAGGTGGCAATCATGATTTATATTTTTCCCCAAATCGTGCAGGCTTAATCTACATGGGTGAATATCCAGAAAACCTTGTGCAGCAATATGTGGTATGTGTTTTGTGTTCTCTTTTTGATCTCCTGATTAATCTCTTGGGCTAAAATGATTCATTGATAAATAGAAAATGTATTGATTTATAATCAATTTTGATAATAATCATTTAAAATGTTCTGTTTCATAGCATTAAACAATCAATACTTAAGAAATCTTAGACGTGACTTTAGACTGGCTAGTTGTGTTGTAGGTATGTGTATTTTCAATGTATTTTCTTTATATACTGTATGTCATTATTTAAAATTCATCAAAGGCAGGGCATAGATGAAGACGCCATCAATGAGGCCATTGAAGACACCACTGTTGGGATTTATGTTCTTAAAGAACATGCTTCAAGTGATGAACCGGAGGACATCGGAATGGTCATTGAAGGCATCACGGTGTTGATAATGCAGCACAGAGGTGGGTAGAGTAGCTAAAAATTGCAGTACTGTTACTTCAGAATAATGTGACTCAAGTCAAAGTAAAAAGTAGTCATCCAAATAATAACTTGAGTAAGAGTAAAAAAAGTACTTGGTGAAAAAAAGTACTCAAGTACTGAGTAACTGTTTGGTAATGTGTGATTTTTTTTTTAACACAAGCATTCAATTAGACAAACATACAAAATAATCCATCTTTAGGCAAATTATAGTTGATCCAATCAAAATAAATTTAAATGTATTAATTACAAAAAAACTTAAATAAAGAGACTTCATCAAATTTGAAACATTTGTGTGTGTGTATATATACACACACAAATGTTTCAAATTTGATGTATGTTAATTAATGTATTAATTTAATTTTAAATATATGTGTGTGTCTTGGGACAGAAGGATGGATTCAAACGCACGGCTCATAGGGAAGGTATTTATTGAGGAAAAGGGAGTGGGAGTAGGGAGATTTACGCCGGGAGTGGGAGTAGGGAGATGGACGCCGGGAGCAAGCGGGCGGCAACCCGGGGGAATCTGGAACGGGACGTGGGGAGCGGCTCCGGGAGGGACCGGGAGCAAGGGCCGAGGAGGAGGCGAGGGCACAAGGAGCTGAGGCACGAGGAATGGAGCAGGATGGTGATGAGGGGGAGACACGGGCACGGAGAGCGGAGGCGGTGGCGACGCTGAAGCACGACGAATGGAGCAGGATAAGGGTGAGGAGGAGACGCCATGAGAGGAGGACTGGGGGGGTCTGAAGCCAGCTGGCCAGAGATGAACTGAAAAGGAAAACACAGGTAGAGTGAGTAACAACACACACAGAGACACGAAGACTAGCACTGGATTTCTTGAGACGTTCACCCATGTAGTTGAGCTGACAATCAAGTGAAGAGTGGGTGAAGAGCCGGGGTAGATAAACAGGAGTAGATGATGATGGCAGGCAGGTATGGACGGCGGGAGCGGGTGAGGGCTGGCAGGTGTGCATGATGATGATGATGATGATCATAGTTGACGGGGTGTGTGATCAGCTGGCTTCAGACAGGAGAGGGAAAACCAAAACACAACCAAGACAGACAAGGCAAGACGACAAGGCAAAACCAAAACAAGGCAGACAGGGCAAAACAAGACGTGAAGTAGGGAAAAAAATAACTAAGAGGACAGACTCACGGCCAGCCGGACCCCCACCATGACATATATAGGAAATGTTCAAAACATATGTAACCTAAAAGACAAAATTTTGCCTATCCACAACAACAAAAAAATACTTCTACATGTTTCCTCAAGTTAGATGAGTTTTTGAATGCTGAAATGTCCGTTAAGACACAGCTGCATAATGTAGCTGCTGTTTCGCACTTTTACTAAAAGGTAAACATGCTTTCAATTTGAGGCCAGGGTTGTTCCTCCTCGTCTGTGTCACATCACATCGCATACCCTTCATCATACATAGAGATTGGAATGATTTGATTTCAGTTAACTTAATAGCTGGTTGGATTTGCATTGACAGATAATCTTATGGAAAGTTCCCCATGCCTATATCTAGGTATGGTGAAGGGTATGTGATGATGTGGGGGGGCTATTTTAATTACAAAGGCCAAGAGAACTTTATCAGGATGCATAGTATCCTGATCCATGAAATAAATGGCCTTTATGGGAATTTAACATAGGGGTGTGCATATTTATGCCCCCTGAAATTTTAAGGAAGAACATTTAGTTATTTACATCATTCATTAATAAAGAAAATTGGTGTCTGTAAAAGGTTGGACTTTGCAATTTTTTTAAATTAAGGCATTAAAGCTGCAGTAGGGAGTTCTGAGAAAAGGTGAAACAAAAAAACATTTTGGCTTACTAAATGTAGGTATCGAAACAATATTGCTTATACTGAGGGTGAAGGAGTTAGCAAGTAAAGTTAGTCTTCACCTGCTACAACATTCCTGCCGTGCCACAAGCTAACAAGCTAACTGTTAGACTTAGCAACAAGCTACAGAGTAAACTGAGATTTGCGCTATCACCAGTGTACTGAAAGTGTACTGTAACCATTGATATCTTAGTTGTGTAGTTCTTAAAAAATGAAACAAATCAAGCAGGGATACTTACATGTCTATCAGGGTATGGGCCGCCAACAACAACAGCTCTCCAGAGTCCTCTGTCCTGGGCCATTTTCTCTAACTGGTTCCAGGTGTAGCCCATCTTGGTGGTGTCAGCCTCAAGGTCGCGTCGCCAGGTGTTTCTTGGCCGACCTCTCTCCCGCTTGCCTTGTGGGTTCCACCGCAACGCCTGCCTAGTGATGCTGGTTGGAGGGTTTTGCGTAGGGTATGCCCTATCCAGCCCCATCTCCTCTTCCTGATTTCTTCTTCGGCAGGGAGTGGCCGTCCTTTCCCGGAGGTTGGATATACTGATGGTGTCAGGCCATCGGATCTGGAGAATTCTTCTGAGGCAGGTGTTGATGAAGGTCTGGACTTTTGATGGTAGTATTTATCCTCCATGTCTCTGCCCCATACAGTAAGACTGACTTTACGTTGAGTTGATATTCGGATCTTCTTGGTGGTCACTGACAGCTCTCTGGAGGTCCAGATGTTCTTGAGCTGGGCGAAGGCCGCTCTTCCTTTACCAATCCTTGCCTTGACGTCTGCGTCTGTACCGTCCTGCTGGTCAATGATGCTTCCCAAGTATGTGAAGGACTGCGCTTCTTCCAGGGGGCTCCCATTCAGGGTGATGGGTTCTGTGCTTGCGGAGTTGGTCTTTAGGATCTTGGTCTTGTCCCTGTGGATGATTAGGCCGATTTGCTGCGATAAGGTTGCCACTACATTTGTCTTATACATTTGTCCCCTGGTAGGGGTGACGGGCAGTAAGTAAGTAAGTAATACTTACATGTCAAGCAGAAATGTGGCTAACGCTAGCTCTGAATCCGTGTTGAATCCTTTCAGGAGGCGTAGCTCCCTCCACCTCTGAAAAGCCGCTTCGATGTTGACCCTTGTTTTATTTCGGGCTCGGTTTAATTCTTTTCTTTTTAGCTCGCTTTTCGTCATCGGTCTTCTTCTGTTTGCCCGTCTTTGTTTTCGGAGCAGTGTCACTCGAGAAATTGGCAGTTTTCCTGAAAAGTTGTTCTCTCTCCGCGATTAGCAAGCCAGTGCACTAGCAATCTTGAGCTTGAACGGTGTTACACGCTGTGCGGGGGAGGGGTATGAGCAGCGCGTACACAAGAGTGATTGACACTGCAGACAGTCCTCCTGCTCTGATTGGCTGTTTCTGACCGGGAGCGGTGTGTTTCTGCAAGTGGCAGCAGGAGCGAGAGGAGCCACAGGAGCTTGGTTTTTTCACAGATTATCTTTCCATATTCTACTGTCAGGCACTAGTGGCAGTTTTAACAAATATGTAAATACATTTTTACAAAAGTTACCTACTGAAGCTTTAAAGATCATTTCCAAAAGATGTTTTTTTTCTTCTCTTTTTTAATCAACTTTAGCATGGGTGTGTAAACTTTCTGTAGCCACTGTACATCATTTGGACTAGTTTTGTTTGTTTGAATTAACTGGACAGGATTTGCATGGAAATAACCTTTTGCAACAAAAAGAAAAAACAGGCTCCATCTAGACTGACAGGCCCCTCTGGTACTGCTGTACCAGATGGACCGCTTTTCACCTTGGAAAAGAGTTTTGAAACATTTTTCTCTTTATTCTCAGTATTTTCTTTTTTACTGGTTGATATTTAAAAAAAAAAGAAGAAAAAAAGGGTACCCTTGGATTTTCAACCTGGACCCTATTTTCCTATGTTCTTGTTACTGATGGAAAAAACAATTTTTGACATTGGTCAAGTATAAAGCAAGATTGTTGCGCTGGGCATCTGCCAAACCAGCTTCAACGTAAATTACAGGACAATTGCGCACCTTCAATTTACGTCAAAGTGCTGTTTTTGCTGCTGACAGTCTAAGATATAATTTAACAATTGTTGTTCAACATTACAGAGATAGACCTTTTGTTAAACAGTAAGATCTTTTTGTTTAACATGAAACAGCACTTAAATCCCCACCACCAAACCCACCAGACTAAAAACACGGTTTAGGATCTTACTCTTTAAACAAAAGGCCTATCTCTGTAGTGATCCGCATGATGGGGATACTTACAAATAATCTGAGTGTGCAGCGGCAAAACATTACTTTAGTGGACACTAACTGACGATGCACAGTTGTCCTATATAACATTGCAGCCTAGTTCACAGCGATCTTGCCAATGCTGGACCAATTTTCAAAGATTCAACACAAACATAGGAAAATGGGTCCAGGTTGAAAAAAACATGAAGTTACCCTTTAAGCTTTGGAGTAATCTTAGTAACAAAGCACAGCTCTTATTTTGATTGATTCACTTTGTGACATGTTTGATTTAGACTATTTTAGGGAATTAGTTTTTTTTATGAGCACTGTTTGTGATACAGTTCACAGTATTTGTATGGCATGTGAAAAGAGTACTATAATTGTCTTTGCCATGTCCACTGAAGATAGTTTTAAGTATATAAATGTATTGCTGTTCAAAGTCCACTAGTGAGATATGACTTGATAACCGTAAAGATGGTTAGTGCAAGTTTTTTTTTAAATTATTACAACCATTGAGTATGCAATGGAGCAATTTGAAACATTGTGGTTGCATGTTGTGTGGTTAATCCACTGCGTTGATGCACAGGTTAAGATTTTTGATCCCTTTCGTGAAATCTGTTTATGGCAACTGCACAAGTCATTCGTTTTGGTAAATTGGTGCGTTCCAAGTGGTAATACTCAATATTTACATATGTCAACAACTCCAGGAGAGTAGAACGGCCGCTGCAGCAGGTCAAAGTTCAAGAGCCCACTGTGCTTAGTTATCTATGCAACCTAACTCTTGAACTTCAGCTCTCCTGGCTCAACGTTGGTGTCCGGGTTCGCCTGTTGACATTACTAAGGACATAACAACGGCAAATCATTTTTTTATGAAAAAAATATATTTTGGAAAATTGGATTGTATGAGTTCAACAATCCTAGTGTGAACTTCACGGAAAACAGGAAAAACAGAGGTATGGATTACACAACTTTTATGCCTTTTTGTCACATCTACAGCAGTCGGATTCACTGTGTTCCCTTGAAGGATAGCATCACTGAGTGTTTGTTTTTCTCTCTATTGACAGCACTCCAAATATCCACCAACAGCTAGTGTTGAAATTGACCAGAATTCCTTTACGCACCACGCACACACGCACACACCTCCTCTCTCTCTCTCTCTCTCTCTCTCTCGTCTCTCTCTCTCTCAGGTACCTCCCATCACACTGTTAAACACCAGCACAAAGAGAGAAGACAGAAGAGGGACACAATGGAACAGTTAAGTCATATCATGTCCATCAGTGGAATCTGAGAAGATCTGCAACCTTCCGGGGCGATCTAATAGAAGGGAACTCGTGCTTCGAGGTCAGTAACACACACTCACCTGTTTGTACTACATGAGAAATCGCGCGGTCGGTTTTACTGGTTTGTTTTCGGCCACTTTGAAAGTAACTAATTACATTTTCTCAATTACTTTGCATACTGAGTATTTCCATTTTATGCTGTTTACACTCCATACCAATTCAGAGGCAACTTTGTACTTTACTCCACTACATTTATTTGACAACCTTTAGTTACTTTGGATTTAGATTATTCATACCAGATATAATCAACAATAATATGATTATTTTATTTCTTGATTTAACCTTTTTTAACCAGGAAGTCCCTTGAGATTGAAATCTCTTTCCCGAGGGAGACCGGCCAAGACTCAAACCAGTTACAATTTAAAAGAAATACAGCATAGTCAATCACACATAGAGGAAAGGAACAGGTCACATGTAACAGTTGCAGGACATGTGTGACGTAGCAAAAAGTGAAAGACATTATTAGTACCTAAACTTGTTCTTGAATCAATATGTGCTTTCCTGATCCAACAACTGCTGAATAGCCACACAGAGTCATGTGTTCTTGTTGGTATTTACTGCTGATGTTTGAGTGAATGTATGAATGAAAAGGAAAACATTACGGTGCCTTCACACATGACCGGAAGTTATTATTTCCTATGGAGATTCGCAGACCGCAGCAAGTGGGTCCAAACCGATGCAAATGAGTGCTGCGAACAAATCTGGTCATCTGGATGCTTAAAACAATTGAACTTGCACGACCTATCTAATCCGAGTGAAGATAGCGTTGCTATGTAAACAAATCTGAATTCTTTTATAAAATAAGGATTTAATTATTTACGATTTCATAATGTTGTTATGTAATCAATTCATTTTGGATATGAGAAAAGTCTTCTGTGCAGAAACAATGCATAGCTACCCTCTATGGCTAAGTTGTTCAGCAACAGACATTATTTATTTATTTTTTTTATCTTTGACATTATACCGCTTAATCGCATTTAGCCGACCTAACAACATCCTGGGCAACTTTTCTCCGCGGTCAAAAGGATGGCTTGTGCATTTTTTTTCTACTCACTTCTGACCGCTTTCAACAGTGTAGTACAATGTCCACTGGGGGCCAATGCGTATTACTGAGCTGATTTCAGGTGGCAGTGTGAAGGCGGCTTTTAGTGTCCCTCCTCTGCAGCTCAGCAAGGGACACAAAGAGGGAATCCTCTAGTGAAAAGACTTCACTTTAGAATTACTTGATTTGACTAACTCAGACTGCTGAAACCTCATTATAACTTCAGATAAGCTAGATATTGTTTCCATTGGAGATATCTACCCAATCACTTCACTGAACACGTTATAAAGGAGTGCCTTAATGTGTAGATTGAATCAAATCCCGACACTTTCATGTAGGGCAGGACCAAACTTCAGCAGCACTGGCGATGGCAACAAAAGAAAAACTCACAAGCAAAGGGCACCTGGCTATTGTTTTAGGGCTGACTTAAAAAAAAAAGTGTTTTACTTAAGACTGCAAACGTGTGGCGTTTTATCGCGCTCACTGAGGCAGGCTGGGTTAAAGTACATAGCTCTATCATCTATATCTTGTTGGTTTATTTATTTCCCACATATGAACAAGTAAGGAACATACAGTATTATAAGGACATTCAGATGATGGTAAGAATGAACGCACCTTCAGATATAAGCAATTAACTGAGTTATTACTGTACAAGCACGTAAATGACTGTACTAAGAGAGAAATAAACTATTACTTTGAAAGTATAATAGTTATAGTTTTAAGAAAGCACATATCTCATAAAATCATTGAAAAAGGAGTTTAATACTTCTTTAAATTTCTCAATATCTGTTATTTACAAGATTTACACTTGTAATACTTCTCCCATAGGATTTTAAATTGTGTTAATTTGTTTTTTTCATTGTATTTCCATTTTAATAATACATTTTCATATAATAAGTTTAGCAGTGTGGGAGGTAGGGGATTTCAAGTGTTTTTTAAATACAGTGATTAAAAAAAAAAGAATAATCCTCTCTGCAGATACTCACTGTATCATGTATATCTGAATTAAAAAGAATAGATGTATGATTTCAAGTATTACCATTTGTGAAGGTTCTGTTATATACTACTTGTACCTGAGTATGTCCATTGTATGCTACTTTATCTTCTACTTTCAACACATTAGTTACTGGTAACTTTGCAGATTCAGATTATTATGCAAAACCAAAATCACCTATCATAATACTATATGTTACGATGATACTCAGCAATAAAGTTGTTAACTCCACTTACCGGCTGCAATTTTAAAGTGATTAACACATTCATTTTATAATTAATAATATTTAATGAACATTTTCTGGTACAGGATATAGATCCCCATACCAGACTCTCCAACTACAACACAAGCAAACATACCACAATTCATGTTCCATATAACAATCATTTACACAAACATTTCACAAATAATCCAAGATTCGCTTTAAAATAATACAAAATACCTTTGTGACTAGAATTATCCAGTCTATTTTCAAAAGGGAACTGAGGGAGCCTGCACTACACTCTGGAAGCCCCTTCCTGTCAAGCATTAATAATTTGATATATATTATTCTGAATAAGAGTACTTTTATTTTCGGCACAAGATCTGAGTTTCACCAGCCAGTTAAACAGTTTTCAGCACTGTTGCTATGGTAACCGTCTATCTGTCTTCCAGGTTTCACCCATAAAACCAGAGTCCTGCTGTGAGAACTTGGCCATCTTCAATGAGGTCAGTAAACCAACGCCTCTGACTGATCTGAGACGGGTGGACAGCACCAATCAGAAACCAGAACGATGAGGTCATCACATTGAATAAATGGATAGATCATAATAGCAGAATGGTCGAGTGGCAGCCATTTTATGTGAACCATTGCCATGGCATTGTGAACATCTGTATAAAACTATGGCGAGAGGTTTTGCAGTAACAGCTGTAACTGAGCCCCACTGATGTGTTATCACCATGACAATTAACAACTATCCTATTTTTTTTACTATCAAATGAACACAGCAAATGGTTCATGGCCTTTCTATCCATTTTACTCCTATGTCATCATCATCACCAGTCAGTTCCCTCAGTGCATTAGGTGCTGCTGTCATAGGACTGTACTGAAGTGAGTGGAAGTCAGTGTAAGTTTACAGATGGGTCCGTTCAGGTAGAAGCGCTGATGAGCCGCTGAGATTTTAGAAAACAGACTGTGTGTGTGTGTGTGTGTGTGTGCGCGCGTGCGTGCGTGCGTGCCTGACTTAAGTTACCTTTACACATCTGGCTTAAGAAACACACCTCCGTACAGTATAGATACAAGGCTATCTTCTCTTCCCTGTTTTCCTGTTTCCTTTTCCTGTGTTTGGTCCATAGGAGTTGCCAGAGCAGGCCTACCTCCACCCCTTTGACGTTGTTCGTGGTGGAGCATGCGGTATTTGGTCGGCTTGCTCTATGTCGACCCACGTGGTCCAGAGCTCATGAACTACACCCCGCAAGTTAGGGGGGAGGAAGAGGAGGAAGACGATGAGCCAAAACCAAAATGTAAGAGCTATGGAAGAAGTGATGAGGTAGTATTCCCAGTAGCAGTGTCACTAGATAGTTTGATTTTTGAATGTTTGAGACATTTCTGTAACATCCTACTAGGTTCTAGGTACTAGTTGTCTCCAGAACATTGTAATTGATCATTTGCCAAGCCCTATCCCCTTTAATTACTTTTGCTATGCCTATCAAGCTTTCCATTGTCACATGGCACCTTATGCATTTTATAATAACATTGGCAGATTTACATTAAATTCTCATTAATTTTTGAAGCAGCTTCTCTTTCCAGCTGGTGACTATTGATGTTGTTTACTGAAATGAAAATAAATCTGTCAGTGACAGCACTGACATACCCTGTAGCTAGCTAGCTACTAGTAGTAATGTTACTAACTGATTGTTTTAACCTGCAGGATACTATAAAATTTTCACCGCATCCTGAATAATAAGGCAAAAAACTGAAGCTAAAGCAACAACAACAACAATAACATACAACAACATAACCTGAGAAGCCCTGAATGTGACTGTCTCTGTTTCATATGTGGGTTTTCATAGTTTCATATTCTTTATGGACATAATTTCTCTGTGTGTCTCTCCAGTGAGGCGAATATGAAAAGATCAACCCTCTGGTGTCACTGGAACGTATCGGACTCAGCGGCCTGTCAATTAAACAGTCCAGATTCCCTTTAACCCATCAACCTGGTTATGTATGTATATTAATTTCTCCTCTCCACACATTAGTTCAGACAATTCCAACCAGATTAACCGATAAGCATTTAATAATGTTTGATGTTTTTGACCCGTTCAGGATCCCTTGAGAAACTGAGAAATAAGGGAGGGGCTAGAGAGCAGCCACCAGAGTTGGAGGAGTTGGATTGGTGGCTAAATACGTACGCTTCACTAGAGGAATGGAGACGGGTAGCACTGCTTTATTTGTCCTTAAAAACGTCAACAAAGAACACACCATCGATGTGGATATTTAGATTGTATCTTATTATGACCATGATTTAAGAAAATGACATACTGGTAAGAACCCTTGTTTCAGACCTTTCCAATAGTACGTGAAACAAGACAAGACAGAATAAGACGGCTACTGCAGCAGAATTAAGAAAAGGACACTCGAGAAAGTTCAGACAGACATTTAAAATTGGATTTCTTTTTGGTGATTATGTGGACAGATTCTAACTGTTTTAAATGAATCAGTTCTTTACACACCATGTCTGATGAGTTGACTATCTCCAGGCTGCTGAGGAGGAGAGCAATGAAGGAGAAACAAGCAGAGATGGTATAGTTTAAACTCCACTTTGTCATCGTCATAATAATATTTGGGTATTTTGTATTTTGCCAATTTTTGCCTTATTATTAGAGCAACAACATCACACATGAGTCAGAGCTGGTGTTCACTTGACACCACAAGATGCTACTATGATTGTGTTGATGTGACAGGAAAACTTCAAATTCTTTCTAGAAATCAAAAGTCTTGTCGGTTTTATAGGAGTTCAGCTCTCGGAGATCATTACACTCTTCTCATGTCAGAGTGAGAGCAGATTTTTTAAATCAGTGTTAAAAGGACAATTCTGGCACAAATGAACCTATGGATATAACATATGTGTACAGAGTCATTATTCTCTGGTATGTTTTTCATGCTAATTGATGTGTCTCATCCTTTCATGTTTATGCTTTTGCTAGAGAAGCCGTGTAAAGAAGCTGTGTGAGAGGGGAAAGGGAGGGGGGGCTGAACACTGTGTTGAAACTAAAATTTGCTAGATAGTGAAATTCACAAAGCTTTTGGTAAAAAAAGAGAGTGCTGCTCTGCCAAATGTTTTCATCAATGAAACGTTGACAAAGCGGTGATTTCATTGTGATTAAAGGATGGTGCACTCCAGGCCGCTAGGCAGTTGCTCAGTCTAAGCTCCTATAGTGGTCTTTGCTCCAGTCTGGCATCGGACACCCCGCGATGCAATCCAGCTCTGCGGCTTGGCGCACTATTTCGGATTCACTTGAAGGGGTCTTGCCCAGGGGGTAATTCTATGTAGAACCCCACTGCATGATGCACCAGCTGTAAACGTGAATGCTACTGTCTTTAAATCTATCTTTTTAATAAACTGTTTGTACACTTACAAATTCCTACATTGCTTCGTTTTACATGTGGGATCCTCATTATGCTTCAGAGGAGTTGTGGTGCTATTTGAGCCTTTTTACTGGTATAGAAATAGTGGTCTTTTTACTTTACCCTCTGCGCCCACGACTAGCATTATAAGCTAATCAGCGTTTTCGCTAGCTTTTTTCAAGCTAAGACACTTTGTTAGCATGAAAACATATACTACAGAACGGTCGACTCGTACACTTATGTTATTATTCCGGTTAACGTGACGTACGTTGAGTTACTACAACGTAAAGAGACTACAGTGTGCAGACATGAGGTGTGATGGTTTAGAATCAATGTCTGAGTCTGGTTTTGCTGAGTTTGTCAGTATTGTCTGAAACCCGCCCCATTGTGATATAAATAGTGTGGTGGCCTGACCAGAATCTGGCTGGCTGGAAATCTGTTTTACCGGGAGGTGGCACCGACGTATCTGTCAGAGCAAATAAACATGCAGTCCCAGATTGGTCTGGTTCCCTTGGATCAGGAGGCTCCAAAATCATGGTAGCAGCTGTCGCCATGGTCCCGCTACACGTTCTGCGATGCCATGTTCACTGCTACACTCTGCGGTGCCCAGCTACGTCCTACTGTGTCTTGTAATGCCGCACAGTGCCCTGCTATGCCCTGACTACACAAAGAACTGCTACAACTACTATTTTTTTCTATTTTTGTTATTTCCACTACCCCCAACCGGCCCGTCAGACACCGCCTACCAGAGCCTGGTCTGTCCCAGGTTTCTGCTAAAAGGAAGTTTTTCCTCGCCCACTGTCGCACTGTTGCTTGCTCTGAGGAGACTACTAGAACTGCTGGGTCCTTGTAAATTCTGGAGTGTGGTCTAGACCTACTCTATCTGTAAGTGTCTTGAGATAACTCTTGTTATGATTGAACTATAAATAAATTGAATTGAATTGATTGTTCCCAGCTATATAATTGAACTCTCAGGCAACAATCTGTTGATATTAGCCACAACTCTTCTGGAAATGCTTTCCACCAGATTTTTTATCAATAAAACACATGAAGAAACAACACAAAATTGAGGAATAGGATAAACATACTACAAATGTAAAATACCTGGAAAACTATTTTAACAGAGTTTGTTTGTTAGCATTGAGTGTTGTTTTCTTTATTGTTCAGATGATGGGTTTCTGACATGGCAAACATCGAAGAGGAAGAGGACGAGGAGGAATTGTGGTGGTTGAGATTAAGCCTCCCAGACCAAGAACATTGCCACACTAAAGTCATTAAACACAAAACAGAGACAGGAACAGCAAGAGACTTGTTGGACCAAATTACCTACATTACCGCGAATAATCCTCACCATGTCCTGCACGCTGTATGCTCTACCTAGGCGCCACCCATTGCCTAAACCTAAAACCTTTTCCTATGTATGATTGTAGTAAATCTGCGATGGTCTGGATTGCGTGATACTGGAATGTTAGACCATACATCATGCCAGTTGAGAGCGAGGCCTGGGCAATCGCGTGCCCGATCTCTCAATGGAAGGGGCAATTCACAAGCACCCACACACACACAAGATAATTCTGAAGGTATTTAGATGATTAACAGAAATGAAACAAAAGAGGAAAGAAGAAGAAAAAATGACTACACAAAGTGATGTTTATTGATTCTGACTGCTCTCAAATCTTGATTTTTCCCCTTATAATACTGGAGAGTTTTACCTGCTCAGGTATGTTAGCTTGATAAGCTGACTAGCTAAAGTTCAGACAATCTGCCAGCTGCGTTATGGGAAGCTTGCTTTGTCTGAAATTAGGACCCATTGTTGGAAAGATAGGCTACTATGGTTTGGTAAATCTCTTGTTATCATTTTCAACCATGTGTATTGCATGGCTAAGTGACGTTATTTAGGCATTGCTTGCTATGTAGGCTCAGTGTTTTATTCTGTTTTTTTGTCTATGCAGCTGGTAAAGGGATTGGAAGGAAAAACAGGAGACTGATGTCCACTTCAACTCTCTGACTGGGAAGGAAACTTCAACGGAGATTTGTGTTCCGCTTCGACTACCTTCCTACTGAGGTATAAATACTGTACATACTTCTGTTGGCACCTGGACCTGCTGATGATTATAGTGACCTTTGCTCTGGTCTCTCTAGGGAAACAAATGATTATTTTCTTTTTGAGTATACTTTCATTATTTTACGATTAAGCTTTTAATTATCTTAGAAATGTCCAAAGATTGTTCAGTATGTTTTCCAGAATCCAAGGGGATTGTTTCCAATGTGTTGTTGTAGGGTTAGGTTTACAGTCCACCACCCAAAATGTTTACTGTGTGATATAAAACAAAAACAGCAAGTCCCAACATTAAATAAGCTCAAAGCAAAGTATGATTGGAGTTTTTGATTGGTGAAAGAGTGATCCGTAACAAAATTGTCAAAATTAGTACCAATGACCCTTATGTCATTCGGTAATATATTACCAATTGTTTGAACACTGTGTCACCATCATATTAGTTTCCATTGTACATAACAATTTAATATTAAATAAAAAATGTGCACCCTTTTAGGTGGTGGTGTTTAATTGTGGCTGTAATGAACACTCAGCCACTAGAGGACACTACAGTCAGTCGTTGTTAATAATAATCTGCTCTCTCATGCTGTAGAAAGAGTTGTACAGAAGAAGGAGTCCTTCTTCTCTCTGGAGAGTCAGAGTTTCGACAGCCGGCTGTTCTGACGCTGCAGGTCTGGGACTATGACCGCATCGCTGCCAATGACTTTCCTGGGTAAGACCACTAACACATTTTCTGTGTTTGTTTTCACCTTGCGAGGCCATTTTGAGCAGCGCTGTTTGGGAACACAATTAATTTCATGTAACCGATAATAAAGTTGTATAGTATGTGTGTATTTACACATGTGTCATCCTGGCAAGTAGCAGGATCCACCACAGAGTGCTTTGCCAAATTTGTACGTAGTATGCGTCGACAGATTTGTCCATGGAATAGTCACACATGGTGCAAGATCAGCCATGAAACTTTACAGTTGTGTACCTGTGATCAAAATGAAGGCCCAGTACGAAGATAGTGGGGTCTGAGCAGGATGCCAAAGTAGGGGGATAAGAAATAGGAAAGGGGCCGTTGGCCCCCCAATTTACGTCTCTGGCCCAATTGGTATCTCGGCTAGTGTTATCCAATCGTAAGATGGTCTCTAACACCGCTGATGGGAGGCAAGTATTTATTTTTAATATCCCCTGTTTATTTAAGTGTTTATACATATTTACTATGAGGCCTCCTACATCTGCTCCTGTTTTAATTTTGCTGGTGTCCAGGTAATGTCTTGAAAATCAGTATATTGTAAATTTTTACTGCACTAATATTGCTGAAGTCACTACTCTCTGAAGTACTGTATTTCATTAACTAATATTTCCAGTATTTCTACTTTGCTGGGTTTCTTTATGGCTGTGAAGCTACAGCCAATCAAACTACCTGCTTTCAAAGTACAATGTGGCCCTGAGAGGTCACTCAAATTAGAAAACATGCAAATTAACACAGCAATGAAGACTTCTTCACACCGATTTGACAACACATGCACAGCTGTTTCTAATTTAGTACATCTGTTGTCAAATTGCTGAAGATTTGCAGGGCCACTGTAAATAGAGCTCAAAGAGTGTAATCATTCCTGTTCCTGATAGGCTCTTAATTATGGGCTAGATTTGATTTGCAACGTCTTATCTTGGAGTCCATCTAAATCATTTCACCATTGTCACCGTCATAGATGCGCTGTCTTAGTTAAGTGCGGAGCTAGCGCTAGCAGCCAGCCCACTTCTAAATATACCTTTTGATTACCTCAACACTTTTTAACAGTCAACTAAACACGTGTGAGCTCCAGGTCCTGCAGCTGCAGACGACCGCCATCATGGGGCTAGGCCCGCATGGAAACATTACATAAAGCTTCTCTGCCACCTTGATCTGATCTGAGGGAGCGCACCGCCAGTGTTTCAGTTTGACGGTTAAAAAGTGTTTTAGATATTTAACAAGGTATTCCTTAGAAGGGGCTGGCTGCTATTTAGCTACGCTATCTTGGGCACTGTACTAGGCAGCGCATCTATGACGGTGACAATGGTGTAATGATTCAGATGACCTCAAGACAAGACGGTGCTCAACACGGCCAATTTTTTTGAGAGAAATTTTTTCACACTGGTACAATATATTATTTGACAGTTTAAAAAAGTATTTGGAGAGAGATTTTAAATAATTAAAAGATTTAAAATTTATATAAACTTTTTTTAGTCTCAATTATTTTTTTAGCTATTGGTAGAAAACTTTTTCCTTAAATATTTTTTGTCTCTCAGTCATTTATTTCATCCGCAGGTAATAAAGAAACAATCTAGCTCCATAATACTGCAACATCTCCATTGTTATATCTCTATATCATCCAGTGAGTATCAAGTACAAGTGATTGGATTTCGGCAGCATTGAAACCCTTTTTTTAATGTTTTTAGTACTTTTACGAACAAATTCTAATGATTCTAACTCTTCTTCATCATCTTTCTTTACTCTTCCTCCTTCAGGCTCCATGGAGTTACGGCTCACGACATGGTGCGAGCGGCAAAGTCATCGTAAGTGTACAATTGAGAGGCAAGGTCGGGCCAGCCACGATTTTCCCTTTTCTCGCACCAAGAATATAAGGGCTGGTGCCACTGACTCGCCCAAAAACAGCCGAGGACTTGAAGGGAGGAGAAGGAGGGGAAGAGGCCCAGAAGAAAGGAAGAAAAGAAGACAAGGGACAATAGAACAGGGAAATCCAATACACCGACAGCATGGCACACACTTTCCTGCTAATGGTAAAAAAAAAAAAAAATACAGAAATACCAATGCGATTGATAAGCAAGAGCAGTAGCTACAATTTGCAGTTGGATCTGACTTTTTTTACAGTCAGTTTACCATATCTAAAGTATTATTCCAGAGACAGGGATATTCTCAGACTGCAGAAACTACTCTCCCCCCTGTTGTTTCTGTTTTGTTGGGATATGGGAGGGGGAATTGAAGATGGACATACAATAGCTGGTTTCATTTTTGATTTATAGCGTTGATCTCTTGTATATTAAAAAATTTAGTTATAAAAAAAAGCTAACCAGCAGCTCGAAATATCCTAACCTCACCTTATCCTGGTCGGTTTTAATATGACAGTTTCCTAGCTTCAATGCAAGACCATCAACATAATCATGTACACTTCTTCTCCATACACAATGCTTTATTTCCAAAACGTTTTGGCAATCTTGGCCTCTATCAGGGTGGTGCTTGGGCTGTTTCCGGTTTTCCTCTAAATAACTTAAGTCACAATTCATGTGATTGATATAACATTAACAAAACGTTGCATGTCATATTTTCTAAGAATACTTTGTATAGTTTATACAGTCAGTTGAAGACGTTGAGGGGAGTGTATTACTATGCTAGCCAACCCATGTAAGAAGAGGACGTAAGTATGTGGGGGGGTGCTGCTATAACCCATTGTTTAAAGACATTAACAAAGAAATTATTGTATATGTTATATGAAGTATTTATTAACCATTAACAAACCAATAATATAATTGTTGTTGTTGCAACTTTATTATAAGCAATCCAAATTATGTATTGATGGTTTACAAACTATAAATTTAGTTTAATTAAAAATCAATTCACCATTTATTAATTCAGGAGAACTTGACAGACTCAGGCTCTGTCTGAGGGTGCCCGTTGGGGTGGTGATGAATGAAAAATAGTAGTATCATTTCATGTGGTAGCAGGGCACTGCAGGTTGTCAGCAGGACGTAGCAGTGTGTAGCAGGGCACTGCAGAGCGTAGCGTGCATGGTAAACCCGGAGCAGGACTACGGCGACAGCTGCCACTTATTATTTAGCCGCCACCGTAATCCAAGGAAAACTGCTGTGTAAAAAAAATAAGGTCTCCCGGGGAATAAGGTTGTAAAACATTTTCCGGACTGATGCACCAGATGGAAAGAGAGAGGAGAGTGGGTCTAGAGTGTGTCAAAACAAGGAAGTCCCCTAGTCTAAAACTATAACAGCATAATTAGGACTGGTGCAGGCAAACCTGAGCAGTTCTATAGTATTGGTAGTATAAATCTGACGACTATGAGAGCGAAGCAAGAGAGAGAGGGTGCTGTGTCTGTAGCATACACCCTCCCCCGCCGGCCTAGGCAAAACGCTGCAACTCCTCACTGCTTAAATATTAGTTTTATTAAGAGGAGAGTTTTAAATGAAATGTGCTGATGGTGTCTGCCTCCCGAACACAAGAAGTTAATTGAGTGTTTATATTCCCTAGAGGTATCATATAAGGAGAATAGAATTGGTCCAAGCACTGACGCCTTGTTAAACACACTGCTACTTTAGCGTTCCTGGAGGATTCATCGTTACACTTTACAAAATGAAAGCATCAGAGAAATAGACTTAAATCGCTAGTGATGATGGTTATTGTTATGTTTTACCGAAGGATCAGTGAGCAGTATTGGTGTTAAACAGACAAACTCAGAGCAGCAAGTGTGATTATCAGTTCTCCGCTCAGGTTTCCCGAAGTCGCGATTGCAACAATTCATGCAAATTCACCAAACACCGTGAATTTGATGCAACTCACAATTTTGACCAATCACCACCACTTTTCCACAATTTTGGACCAAATAAAGATTTCCCATACTTCAACCAATCCCAGCAGTCGCAGTACCACTTTGGATCAGTATGTGACTCTAGCCAGTCTTCAAGCAGGAGTGAGAACGGGTGACGTAAACACTACGTCACCAATTAATTTCCTTATTTCTGATATGAAGACGAGACATAGGTGACTCGAACATCTCACATTTACCAACAAAACTACAGGCAACGACCATGCAAAACATTTCGATCGTCCTGACAACCTGTATCATTTTTTCGATACTTATTATTTTTTATCTTAATCCCCAGCCATTTTCATATTATACCAACATTTGCAGCCTCCTGAGCCTTTTGTACTAAAACTCAGCAGCAGATAGTTTTCCTTTCCCAAAAAAAGTGTCCCTTTTTATCTCGAAGAACTATACAAAAAGAAAATCACAACAAGAATACAAAGACACTGCAACTTTTATCACAGTGTTTACTATGCTCCTGCAAATCGGCATTTTGGCCGTAACAATCTCAAAAAAGGCGGCGAAATCCTGGAGGACTGGATTATGACAGTTGTTTTGATGGAATTAATGCTGTTGAAATTACCATTTTACTGATCTTAGTTCAGGTAAGGGTTGTTTTATTTATTCAATAATGGTGTGGCTATTGAAAGAGTGTTTGTGTGTGTGTGTGTGTGTGTGTGTTTGTGGTGTGTGCGCGTGTGCGTGTGCGTGTGCGAGAAGGGAGGTGAAGGCGAGCTGCAGCTGGTGGTGTTACGAGCAGGCGGGGCCAACCCTGTGGGTCGCCCTGCAAGGAGCCAGAGCCTTTGGACAAACCAAATATACGCATACACACACACACACACAGCACACACACACCACACCCCAACCACACACAGAAACACACACACACACACGGAAGAAGTATCCGATTTTTTCAGTAATACCACAGTGCAGATACGCTATATAGTAAGGTCATGCATATAACTTCCTCCTGAAGTAACAGTACAAAAGCATTAGCATCAAAATATACCTAAGTAACAATAAAGTAAAGTACTACTTTTATATCCTCTCACTAATACATGTGAGAGTAACAAAGAAGGATTGGAGTAGTTAAAGTAGTAGAAAGCGGAATAACTCAAAACTGTATTGAGTACATGTTATTTGTCCCACTCCATAGGTGACCATCAACTCCTATTCTAGAACGTCTTTAATATGTCTTGTTGTGAAGTATTTAAATTCAAAGAACAAAAGGAAAGGGGTTTCATAAACTGTTGTTGACCACATCGTATAATGTGATCGTAGCTTTCTTATTTGACTATCCCCGATCTTTTTTCCTTTAAGGTCAGCGCCTGTCAAGACGATTTCTATTGGTTCAACAGGCAAATTCTTTTTCAAACTTCACCAAGCTTAACATCTACCGTATGTAAACGCTTTAGCGCTTCCCACTGAAAACGAACTGATTTTGTCATGATTTGTCAAGTTCCCTAATTTAATGCTGGTGGTATCCGACCTTGGCCGCCTTTAGACTCAGTGCCCAGTGTAAACAGACTGTTTACTGTCGCTCTGCCTCCCTGTAGTGTCTAAGACACTTACACCTGGTGTTCAACCCGTCTAAAGTCCTTCATCTTCATCATCGGAAGAAGTTCAGAAGACTCTCGCTCTGGTCATCCTCACGCATCCGCACGCTCTCCTCGAGCCGTCATCTCTACACGCTGCGGGAATCTCCTCCCTCATCATCAAAGGTAAAGAATACCTGGAGTCTTCAGTTCTTTTCTCTGGATGTACAGACTTCCTAGGTTTCGATCCGGAACCTGATCCACTTAACAACAAACTGAGTCATATTTGCTATTACGACAGATCAGTAGGTCGTTTCAGAAAGCAGGTTTAGTGAAACTCTAGCTCTGGTAAGCTTTAAAGGTGAGTCTTGTGTGAGATATCATTGAACTCAGCGAGAGTGCTCTTTTGTTGGTTGCTATGCTTTACACATGCTTGTTATGCCATAACCCTGACTGCAAGGAGGTGCAAACACTCCGTTCCAACGCTGCTTGCAGCTTAATTAGAGCACGCGCCGACGATGGCAAAGGCCCTATGTTGAATCTGAGGAATTCTTCTTTTTATTTTTTCTGAATTGGCTTTTGGTTGGCCGCCCCCCGTAGTCTTAAGCCACGGCTCTTTCTATACTGGTGACCGTTTAGCTAGAGTCTTATGGGTTAGGTACATGAACTAGAGAGACTGCCTTTTTTATTGTAAGAGGTTTCCCCACCCTTATGCTTTGGCAAGCCCCTGCCACAGCTAAGATACTGTAGACTTAGTTATTTGTGAGGTATCATTAAACTCCAGGGAGTTCCCTTTCTTTTTGTGGTGACTGATTTCCAGTGTGAGTGTCGCATTGTCGCAAGGAGCGGCGTCTGCCAGTAACTTATTTTTTAGAGTAAAATATTACTTCTAGTAGATTAACTTCTCCTAACAAGTGATGTGTATTTTAAGAATGTGTGGCTATATGTGCACGTCTTTCATATATCAAAATTTCAATCACAAAAATATATTTACTCTTTGTCAGCTTATTTTTACAAACTTCTAATCAGCTCTGCATTTTCGTTTTTTTGTACTTCGCAATCTCATCAGCTTTGGGCATTTGGAAAAATGTAATCTTTTTAATATGAACACTATATTTAAATATTTATCAGGTAAGAAGAGCAGAATGAGTTCATCTGTTCTGACTTTCAAGTAGAATACACTGTGTAATTTAAATCTGCAAATCACCACCTACATACACCAACTGGCACATGACACTACGGTGAAAGCTAACACCTCTGAGATTGATTCTGAACGCAACAAAAGTTATTATAATAGGAACTCCAATAACCAATTCAAAAGTACATAATACCTCTCTTTGGTCTGTAAACTGTCTGTAAATGTCTACTCAGTCTTTCAGACATTAGTGGACTGTCATCCTGTGTATTTGGCTGGTCTCTACTGTTTACGGCATTAAGGCGATAAGTATTGTAAAGCCCACTAGCGCCACTGGGTTTCATCTTCTTATTACTAAATCTAAAGTTCATTTTTGTTTTTTTCGCAAGCTTACTCTGTGTCTACTGCTTCTTTTGTTTATTTGCCCTTTCCAAGCATGCTCTTGCTTCATCTAGCCTTCTGCTCTCATTTTTTCCTGTCACTTTCAACCACACTCTTTCTGTTTTCACCAACTTAGTAGCATTTTTGGACACTTAAAGGTGGGCTGGTAGGACAGGAAACCGGGCACACTGTCCATCTCCACAACATCTGTGTTCAAAGCAATCTTGAGGAGAAGAAGTTCATTGTGGCAGACGCGGCATCACTGTGGACGGGGCTCTCGGTTTACTGGTCATTAGAGAACGTTTACCTTCGTTTCTGATTCAGCACACAAGTACAATGTGGGCCATTCAGCAGTGAGGTTATTGGGTGAAGTTTGAATGCTCATGAAATGTATTTAGTTGGAGATCCTTAAGTCAAGCTTTACCTATTTCTCATAGTTCACATTTACACGCTTCACATTTCTTTTTTCCTCTGCAAACTACACTTTCATTTACCTTGTCAACTTGCTTGTCTTTTGCAACATTGTTACTCATTTAATGGATAGGATATTACAAAATTATAGTTGTAACTTATATCTTAGTGTTTATAAGGATTTATCTTTACTTATCTGTACTCTTCTTCTTCTGGCTTCTTCATCGCTTATCGGCATCGGGTTC
>NC_045736.1:37033492-37051038 GCF_008692095.1 Etheostoma spectabile | reverse complement strand
AAAACATAATTACAACTAGAGATGGTCCCATCACCATTTTTTGCTTACCAATACCGATTTCATACTTGAAAATGGTACGCGATACCAAGACTGATCCGATACCAGTGGGTATATATGTTATATGTTTTAACAAACGTATGCTTCTATCCCTGATGGAGGGATGGGATGGTGATGTGGTTGTGTTGATCTGCTCAGGGTTAAACTCTTTGTGAAAACCTGAACAAACACAAACAATGAACCCCCAGAACTTCTTTTTTATCCAGTTGGCAGTCAGTTATTCGGGAAAACGCATAAATGAATACGTCTTTATTACGTGGTATTGGATACGGTGCATAAAACCCAGTATTTCCCGATAAAGATACCAGTACCGATACTGGTATCAGATGGTCACAATCCACATTTTGGCTCCACGATGAAATTTAAGTGATCACGCAATATGGAAATTGTGTCAGTCGTTCAAGGAACGATCCGGATAAAAAGTCTTTGGGGTTTTATATAGCCACCGTCTAATAACGTGCCTCCATGAGCCAATCAGAGTTGTTCCTGCACCATGCAGCGTAGTTTCTAGTGTAGAGACTCACAGAGGACTGAGAAACTTGAGGAAATTCCCACAAAGTAGCAGTAGGTCATAACGCTATAACTATGTAATCTGGGAAACAAAAAAATGTCAACGTGGGGCTTGTCCTGAGAATCCGCATAGTCCTGCATGTTGGAAGCATTGTGGATTCAAGGCCAAGTTGACAAAACAAGAACAGGTATATGCAGAGAGTGCTGCTAAAGTTGTGTTGGCGCCAAAAGCAACACAACAACCTCTTTAACCATTTAAAACCCACAATGGAAGTTTGAGGGCAAGAAAAGGTGCAAAGGACTAATCATCCTCACAACATCAAACTCAGGTTCAGGCAACATTGAAGCGAGCCTGTTTAGAGCATCAACAGTACCGCAACGCTCCCAAAGACCACGGTGAAATGACATATGGCCAGTACATCCATTTGGCCAAAGACGTGCCAATAAACACGGTGACAAACAAAAGGATTCAAATCTAGTCAAAACTCTGGATAAACGATACGAGATCCCCTTTCAATTATTTTTCCAAGGTAGCGCTACCGGCATGTACAGAAAAGAGAGTGATCTTGCCACAATCAAAGCACGACACGGATATGTGGTCAATCAGGACAAATGGGAATACGATACACTAGTTTGACAGTTCATTACATCGATGAGGATTTGCCAATGCAGAGTCAATGCTTGCAAAATCTTTTCCCCTGAAAGATCACACGGGAAGTCAACTGACCAGGGCCTGAAGAGGGCAGGAGGAAAAGTATAACGACCACCTCTGACTTAACCGAACTGTTTGATATTGCGGGCTTAAAGTGAAAAAAAACTCCTGAGACTAAACTTTTTTTGGGGGGGGCAGTGGGAGGTCCACAGTGAATGTTTTGATAGCACTCATTAAGTTATTTGACTCGCCAAAAAAGTTCAAGTCCTGCTACATTACCACAATACTATAAGTTATGTGTGTTTTATGAAGTAAGTTGTGGACACATTGTACTCTTCCAACCAATATAATTAATTCAAATGTGTATTTTAATATAGCTAATAATCTCATAATCTACATAATCATTGTGAAAACAAACTTCTAGAGTTGTGTTGTTACTTTGCCCAGGTCCTCATAAAATACAAGGCACATTAGTACATCATGTTTTTTCCATGGTGAATTAGTTGCCAGGTACATTATTAAAAAATTGCTTTGTTAAGCTTTTCATATAGATAGACGTCGAACAATCTGGTACAAGCCATATGTTAAATAAATGCAATTCAGCCAGACGGGACTTCTGAAATGCGAGGGACGGCACCTGCTGCCATGTATGATAAATTAAGATTTTAAGTGGACTCCAGTAGATTGAAATCAGTGGTGTGTCATCGGAGATGAATCTGGGTTGTTATATTATAAAGCCTATTAAGATATTATATCTTAGTGGTACTCCGGCAAGGAAAGGCTCAGCTGGATTCCCGTGGTGAGACTGCAGGTGGAGCACCCCCTCAAAAAAGAAAAAAGACTTGGGAGTTCTTCAAGGCTGCAGAGGGAGCCACACCAAAGGATCAGCCCCAAGACAACAAGCCATATCTTCTGAGTACAGTCGAACCTACAATCAGGGAACCTTAGACCGGAGGAGGACCGCTTGACTGGTGGTGGAACAGCAGAGGACTCTTCCCACGCTCTCAAACTGGGGAAGAAGTACGAGCATCCGGCTATCAAGTTCTCCCTCTGAGAGGAGTGTGCGGCACAGTGGGTAATGTTGGGACATGCTTTGGTCATCCCTCAAGCCAGAAAATTGTTAGAAGGTAGTGTTCCTTGCCAAAAACCGCGAAACTAGTCTTTTCTGCATAGTTCGTCTTGAATGTTTCATTGGTTTTTACACACATTACACTAAGGCATCATATATGTACATTAGCAGGAAGTAGACACAATGTGGTGTGAAAGGAGTTATAATTATTGACAATAAAATTAGTTTGGTTTAAAATCAACAAAGTAATCGTGATATTAATATGATCTCAAAATTTATCAAAAGAATGGGATCTCCATATTGGCCGTAACGTGCAGCCTAGCATTACGTGCAGTAAGGGTAGGCGATAGGCACTGCCTACCCTGTCAAAATTTCAGGCACCAAAAAGGTTTATTAAATAAATTTGTATTTTTAATACATTTAATTAGTTCTTATCCCCAGTGGGGGAAAATACCAATTGACCACGCGAATCCACACTTTTGTTGTAACACACACAGGCTTGAAATACACACACGTCTCAGGACTCAGCCGATGGAAAGACGTCAAGGGAGGTGGGCTGCCAGCTAACCACTGAGGGGCTGGGGGGGGACCGTGCATTGCTCAAGAGCACTTTTTGGGCAGTACCAGGAGGTGAAGTGGATCTCTCCGCCACCAATCCACACTGTGTACTTTTGGTCCATATGGACTTTAACCAGGACCCTACGGTCCCAACCCACCGCACTACAGACTACGCCACCCCTTACTGTTTATTTTGTGATTTATGTGTGTTATTCAAATGATAGAAGTTACAATGGCATACGCAATTCAATCTGTATTCTCAAACACGTCGGCAAAATGGCAAAACTCTGCGGTTGGGGGGGGGCCTTTGAAATAAATGTGTTATAAAACATGGACCACTTAGAATCGAGAGATTCTGGACCTTTGCGTTGCTAACGTCATTACACCAGATACGTGTAAGAACACTCCCCGCGAAATTCCAAAGTCAAAAATGACCTACGAGGTGTCGCCGATATCACACACATTGAGCAATTTCTTTAAACTAAAAAAAGTGTAAGTTAAAAAAATGAGCTAATAGCAAGATGGAGGTCTACGCCGCCTTAGAGGGACTACTGCAGGCAAAAGGGCGAAAAAATTGTCCATTGTTCACAAACTGACTGGTATGGACGGTAGGTCGGCAGCTGTACTTCAACGGGTCTGGAATCTGAACTGCCCGCAGCTGTTAACAAGCATGAAAAGTCGTCAGCTGAATCCAGTGTCAGTTACGCTGAAAACCTTCATGACATTGAGATCAACTGCACTTGACGAGCAAAAGACGGCTGAATATAATCTACCATAATGAAAAGGTAAAGAAAAAACCGAGAGGTGGAAGGATCTGAAAAAAATGCGACCTGTTCCTTGCAAAGCAAAAACTTGTTTTGTGGCAATGAGCAGTGTGTGTTTCCATTTGTTGACTGTAACTGGACAAACATAAAGGGGACCATCTTGTGCCAATTAATTAGTACAAAAGATGGTTGCATAACTAGATTCTGTGCGGACATTAAACTACTTACTGACCCAACGCACATCCACTGAGCCTAGTGAAACAATCTATGAATTACTATGAAGGAAAACATATCATACATTGCTGCGCTGATCAAGGAATGCAAAACAACGATAGTCCTTTCTTCCATCATGAAATGGCGTCAATAAATCCGTAGGCCCAAACACAGCTGCGGGACATTCCCATCCGCCAGTACCTCTCAAAACTAAAAAAATCGGTGCCACCAGGGGACACATTTCACATTACAGGTCGAGTTTCCACAGATTAGAAAGCAATGTGTGGGCGCGAGGGGTGTGGGTGTGGATTGCTATTTGCATATTGTGACATATTTTTTATAGTATGCAATTTCATTTGCATAAGCTTAGGGGTTGTATTAGCAAGGTAGATTAAAAAATAAATAGAAATCTTTAGCCAAAATGAATCACAAATTCAATACAGGAATTCTTTGACCGGATAATTTATTTTAGGTAGTAACGATCTTGGTAAAAAAAGAAATATACAAAGGGAAGAAAAAGATCAATAAAGAATTCTCACGAAGGCTGGCTTGCTCGGCCCAGGCCAGCTCAGCTGCGTCTTCTCTAGTTCGAGTCCCGTGTCTCTTGTACTGAAACCGGCCACCGCAATCGTCTTCTACCTTTTATACCTGCATGACCACTGTGCGCAGTCTTCCGCACATGCGAGAGTGGAGGGTAGGGCTGTTTTGGAGACCACAGTCGAGAAATACATGCGTGCTAGCGGACAATACTAATAAAGATGTGTCGCCATGCTTTTGTGAAACCAAAAGTCGCAAAGGGTCTGAAAAGTTGCTAAGTCTAGCAACAAAGTCACTACGTTGGCAACACTGTTTTCCATGTGGACAGGGAAGCTGGGTGCATGGAGGGAGGGAATGTGTACGTATGTGTGGGTGTGTGTCGATGACAGAAGGAGGAGGGCAGGCAAAGGAAAGCGATGACAAATGCGTGTTTAAATAGTGTGTAAAAAAGAAAAAAATAACCAAAATGCAATGTTGGCAGCTGGTGTGATTGTGTGGCGCACCAAAACACATATCTGTGTTGGAAACACGATATTCATAGCTCTGCCAACATACATGAAAACTCTAATTAGTCCTTTACAGTACTTTCAAAGCAAATAAGATTACACTGTTTATCTGGGGTAAACATATTTCTCTAAGAAATAAAAAACATTGTTCCTAAGGTAAAGCCTTGCGTCAGCTTCAACGAAATTCAGAAATAAACAGTAAGACAAAGTGGCAAAAAATGTGACTTATTTTCCAGAAAATCCAGAAAAAATTTTATTTACTTAGTGGCTGGTGAATCATTCACAAATAAGGATAAGATAAAATACAAACGAGATAGGCCTCTGCTTTAGAGAGGAGAACTGTGACTAACAAATTGTCAAATCCCTTTGAACCAGCTTGTGGAAAAAATATTTTTTGTCTTCTGTAGTCTTCAAAAAATGAGATGTTGTTAGCAATTTAAATTTCTATGCCTAGCATTATCTAAATCTTTAATGTAATTATAAAAATTAAAACCCCGCCTGAATGATTCGTAGGCTACAATGGCAAAATTTGCAAAGTACTCATTGGTCTTCCAAAAGGTGGCATCTGATTTGCAAGAATGTGTGGCCGAGTAAAATAAAATAAGCCTCAGGTTTCTTACACAAAAGCTTTTCCTTTTGGCTATTCAAGTCGACTTTGCCTCAATAATAAGATTAGTCACGAGACTAGACTGTGTTGCTTCAAGTATTAAAATAGTAAAAAGTGCATCGGTTTAGTTAAACTTAAACCCTCCGAGACGATGGAGCCGAAAATAAGCACACCCACATACCTCGCCGCCATCTTGGCTTCCTTAGTGTGCACATGTAGAGAGTGTGCATTTAGGAAAATGACATGAAAAACAAAGAGTTCCAATTATGTTATAAACTGTGCTAACTATTAGTTTTGCCCCGATACATTCATGTCAAGCAGCAATTCCCGTATTGGCGGACACACCACACACAACACACACACACACACCACACGTTAGGCTTCATGCTATTAACTGCTAGAAGGAGTTTTGACATGATAATGTTTCAAAGACCCGCCGAAATACACGTGCACGCGTAAGCAGGCGGGACCACTAGTTAGCTAGTGGGGTTTCAGCTAGTAAACCCATATATTTAAAACGTGCTGCCCAAAAAACTCAACGAACCTTTTTATTGTTAAAGTAAAGTTACAACAGCATTTAGGTAACGCAATGGAAATGTTGCAAACGTAAGCCCAACCACTTTACTAAACATCCATCTCCCTGAGTGGGGGCGAGCATCTTCTCTTTCCTCTCCCTTCCGTTGTTTTGTTTCTTTTTTTTTTTTTTTTTTTTTGTTTTTTATAATTTTGAACTAGTCGTTTCTCATTTTGAGAGACGAGCCGGCCCCCCAACCTCAGGGGAGAATGTAGTGTTAGTAAAGTGGTTGGGCGTACTTTGCAAACATTTCCATTAGCGTTACATAAAATGCTGTTGTAATTTTACTTTAACAAATAAAAAGGTTCGTTGAGTTGTTTGGGCATAACGTTTTAAATATATTGGTTTACTAGCTGAAACCCACACTAGCTAACTACTTGGTCCCGCTGCTTACGGTGCACGTGTATTTGGCGTGGTCTTTGAAACATTAGCATGTCAAAACTCCTTCTAGCAGGTTATAGCAGTGAGAGACGTGTTGTGTGTGTGTGTGTGTGGTGTGTGTGTGTGTCCGCCAATACGGGAGGTGCTGCTGACATGAAATGTATCGGGGCAAAACTAATGTTAGCACAGTTTATAACAATAATTGGAACTCTTGTTATCATGTCATTTTCCTAAATGCACACTTCTACCTGTGCACACTAAAGGAAGCCAAGATGGCGGCGATGTAGGGGGTGTGCGTATTTTCGCTCATCAGTAACTCGGAGGGTTTAGTTTAACTAAACCGATGCAACTTACTATTTAATACTTGAAGGCAACACAGTCTAGCTAGTGACTAATCTTATATATTGAGCAAAGTCGGACTTGAATAGCCAAAAGGAAAGCTTTGTGTAAGAAAACTGAGGCTTGATTTATTTTACTTCAGGAAACACATTCTTGCAAATCAGATGCAAATTTTGGAAGACTCAATGAGGTAATTAGCAAAAATTTTTGCCATGTAGGCTACTAATCATTCAGCAGGGGTTTATTTTTATTAAATTACGTTAAAGATTTAGATAAGTATCTAGGCATTATAGAAATTAATTGCTAGACAACATCTACATTTTTGAAGACTAAGAAGACAAAAATATTTTTTAACATCTGGGTTCAAGGGATTTGACAATTTTAGGCACAGTCTCCTCTCTAAAGCAGAGGGCCTATCTCGTTTGTATTTCTATCTTTACTTATTGTGATGATTCAACAGCCACTAATGTAATAAAATTTTTCTGGATTTATCTGGAAAAATAAGTCCATTTTTTGTCACTTTTGTCTTTACGTTTATTCGAATTTCGATTTGAAGCTGACAGCAAGGCTTGGTACCATTGTAGGAACCAGTTGTATTATTCTTAGAGAAATATGTTACCCATATAACAGTTGATATCAGTAGTGACTTGAAATGTAGCTGTAAAGGACTAATTTAGAGTTTTAATGTATGTTGCAGATCTAATGAATAAGTCAGTGTTCCACACAGATATTTGTGGTGGTGCGGCCACACAATCAACACCAGCTGCCACACATTGCATTTTGGTATTTTTTCTTTTTAACACTATTTAAAACACGCATTGGTTCAGCTGCATTTCCTTTGCCTGCCCTCCTCCGTCTGTCACTCTAACACACACACACATACGTACACATTCCCTCCCCTCCATGCACACAGGTCTGTCTCCATGAAAACAGTGTTGCCAACGTAGTGACTTTGTTGCTAGACTTAGCAACTTCAGACCCACTTTGCGACTTTTTTTTCCACAAAGCGACTGGCGAACATCTTGTATTAGTATTGTCCAGCGAGCACGCATGTATTTCTCTACTGTGGTCGCCAAAACAGCCCCTACCCTCCACTCTCTCATGTGCGGGGAAGAACTGCGCACAGTGCGCATGCAGGTAGAAAGGGTAGAAGGGACAGAGTGCGGGGGCCGGTGTAGGTACAAGAGACCGCGGGACGACGAGAGAAAGACGCAGCTGAGCTGGCCTGGGCCTAGGCAAGCCAGCCTTCTTGAGAATTCTTTATTGTCTTTTTCCTTCCTTGTAGAATTTCTTTTTTACAAAAAAGATAGGTTACTACCTAAGTAATAATTATCCGGTAAAATAAATTCCTGTTATGAATGGTGATTATTTGGCTAAAGATTTCTATTTATTTTTTAATCTACCTTGCTAATACAACCACTAAGCTTTATGCAAATGATTGCATAATTATGTACACAAATATGCAAAAGAGCATATCCACACCCACACCCCTGCGCCACACATTGCTTTCTAATCTGTGGAAACTCTGACTGTAATTTGAATGTGTCCCCTTGGTGGCACCGGAGTTTTTTAGTTTTGAGAGGTAACTGGCGGAGGGGAATGGCACGCAGCTGTGTTTGGGCCTACAGGATTTATTGACGCCCATTTCATGATGAAGAAAGGACTATCGTATTGTTTTGCATCCTTGATCAGCGCAGCAAGGTATGATATGTTTCATTCATAGTAATTCAGAGATTGTTACACTAGGGCTCAGTGATGTGCGGTGATGTCAGTAAGTAAGTTAATGTCCAGCATCAGAATCTAAGTTATGCAACCATCTTTGTACTAATTATTGCACAAAGATGGTCATTTATGTTTGTCAGTACAGTAAACAACATGGAAACACACACTGCTCATTGCCACAAAAGCAAGTTTTTCTTGCAAGGAAGCAGGTCGCATTTTTCAGATCCTCAACACCTCTCGGTTTTTCTTTACTTTCATGGTAGATTATATTCAGCCTCTTTTGTCGCAAGTGCAAGGTTGATCTCAGATTTATGAAGGTTTTCAGCGAACTTGACATGGATGTGAGCTGACGACTTCATGCTTGGTTAAAGCTGCGGGCAGGTTCAGATTCCAGGACCCCGTTGAAGTACAGCTGCGACATACCAGTCCATACCAGTCAGTTGAAACAATGGGACAATTTTTTATCCCTTTTGCTGCAGTAGTCCTTAAGGCGGCGTTAGACCTCCATGTATTAGCTCATTTTTTAATTACATTTTTTAGTTTAAAGAAATTGCTCATTCGTGATATCGCGCGGACACTCTATGTCATTTGACTTTGAATTCGCGGGGATTGTGCTTACAACGTAGCTGGTGTAATGACGTTAGCAACGCAAAGGTCCAGGAATATCTCGATTCTAATTGGTCCATGTTTTATAACACATTTATGTGCACAGGCACAGCAGAGTTGGGCATTTTGCCGTACGTGTTGAAGAATACAGGATTGAAGTGCGTATGCCATTGTAACGTCTAAATAATTGGAATAACACACATAAATCACAAGAATAAACAGTAAGGGTGGCAGTAGTCTGTAGTGAGGTGGGTTGGGAAACCGGAGGGTCACTGGTTCAAGTCCCCATATGGACCAAAAAGTACACAGTGTGGATTGGTGGCTGGAGAGATGCCAATTCACCTCCTGGGTACTGCCAGGTGCTCTTGAGCAAGGCACTGACCCCCCGCCACTCAGGTGGGTTCAGCTGGCAGCCCACTCCCTCTGACGTCTTTCCACAGTGCATGTATAGTCCTGAGGACGTGTGTGTATTTCAAGCCTGGTGTGATTACTAACAAAGTGTGTATGCCGAGTGTAAATTGTATTTTCCCACTGGGGATTAATGAACTAATTAAAATGTAATAAAAATACAAATTATTTAAAAACCTTTTTGTGCCTGAATTTTGACAGGGTAGGCAGGCCTATCTGGCCTACCCTTACTTGCACGTCATTGCTAGGGCCGCACGATTACGGCCAATATGATATCCCAATTATTTGATAAATTTTGAGTCACGATTAAATCACGATTATTTGTTGATTTAACCAAAACTAATTTTATTGTCAATAATTATAACTCCTTCACATCCAATTGTGTACATTCCTGCTAATGTACATATATGTGCATTAGTGTAATGTGTGTAAAAACAAATGAAAATATCAAGACAGAACTATGCAGAAAAGACTAGTTTCCGGTTTTTGGAAAGGAACACTAGCCCTGTTAACAATTTTCTGGGTGAGGGATGACCAAAGGCATGTCACCACATTCCCCACTGTGCCGAACACTCTCTCAGAGGGGAGAACTTGTAGCGGGATGACATAAGTACTTCTTCGCCAGTTTTGAGAGACGTGGGAAGAGTCTCTGCTGTTCCCACCACAGTCAAGCGGGGTCCTCCTCACGGTCTAGGTTACCTGATTGTAGTTCGACTGTACTCAGAAGATATGGCTTGTGATCTTGGGGCTGAGCCTTTGTGTGGCTCCCTCTGCAGCCTTGAAGAAACTCCAAGTCTTTTTCTTTTTGTAGGGGGTGCATCCACTGCAGTCTCACCACGGGGATCAGCTGAGCCATGTCCTTGGACGAGAGTACCAAATAAGATATGAATAATAATAGGCTTATATATAAACATACTCAAGATTCATCTCCAGATGAACACACCACTGGATTTCATATACTTTTAATCACCTTAAAATCATTAATTTATATACATGGCAGCAGGTGCAGTCCCGCCATTTCAGAAGTCAGTCTGGCATGAATGGCAGTTATTTAAACTAATGGCCTGTACCAGAGTTTGACGTCTAGCTATATGAAAGCTTAACAAAGCAAGTTTTAATAAATGTACATGAAGCAACTAATGTCAACATGGACAAAATCATGAATGTACTAATTTGCTTTTTTATGATGACCTGGGCAAAGTAACAACAAACATCTAGAAAGTTTTGTTTCACAATGATTTAATGTAGGATTATGATATTATTGCTATATGAAAATACACATTGAATTTAATATATGGTTGGAAGAAGTACAAATTGTCCACAACTTACTTCATAAAACACACAATAACTATAGTATTGTGTAAGTAAGAAGGAACTTTAACTGTTTTGCCAGTCAATTAACTTTAATGAGTGCATATCAAAAAATTACACTGTGGACTCCCACTGCCCCCCCAAAAAAGTTTCAGGCTCAGGATTTTTTTTTCACTTTAAGCCCGCATATCAAACAGTTCTTAAGTCAGAGGGTCGTTATACTTTTCCTCCATTGCCTCCTTCAGGCCTGGGCAGTTGACTCTCCCGTGTGATCTTGCAGGAGAAAAGATTTTGCAAGCATTGACTCTGCATTGCAAAATCCTCATCGATGTAATGAACTGTCAAACTAGTGTACGGATCCATTGTCCTGATTGACCACAGATCGTTGTAGTGCTTTAGTGGCAAGATCACTCTCTATTTTGTACATGGGAGGTAGCGCTACTTGGAAAAATAATTGCACAAGGGATCTCGTATGTTTACCAGAGTTTTGACTAGGAATTTGAATCCTTTGTTTGTCACCGTGTTTATTGGGCACGTCTTTGGCCAAATGAAATGTAACTGCATAGTCATTTCACCGTGTCTTTGGGAAGCGTGCGGTACGGTGATGCGCTAAACAGGCTCGCTTCAATGGATGCCTGAACCTGAGTTGATGTGTGGATGATTAGTCTTTGCAACGCTTTTCTTGGCCCTCAACTTCATTGTGGGTTTTAAATGGTTAAAGAGGTTTGTTGTGTTGCTTGTGGCGCAAACACCAACTTTACAGCACTCTCTGCATATGACCTGTTCTTGTTTTGTCACTTGCCTTGAATCCAAAATGCTTCCAAACAATGCATGAGATCCTATTTCAGGACAAGCCCCTACGTTAGACATTTTTTGTTCCCAGATTAAGATAGTTATAGCGTTAGACCGACGATGCTATCTGTTGTGGAATTTTCCTCAAGTTTCTCTGTCCTCTGTGAGTCTCTACATCTAGAAACTAAGCTGCATGGTGCAGGGAACAACTCGATTGGTCAGGAGGCACGTGATTAGACGGTGGCTATATAAAAACCCCAAAGACTTTTGAGAAGGACGTTCTATGAACGGAATGACACATTTTAAATATTGCGTGATCACGTAAATTTAATCGTGGGAGAAAATCGTGATTGTGACCATCTGATAACAGTATCGGATACTGGTTATCTTATCGGGAATACTGGAGTTTATGCACCGATCCAATACCAAGTAATAAAGAAGTAGTTCATTTATGCTTTCCCGATATAACTGATGCCAAACGGATAATAAAGAAAGTGTCTGGGGCGTTCATTGTTTGGTTGTTTCATGTTTCACAAAGAGTTTAACCGAGCCAGATCAACAACAAACCACATCACATCACATCCATCCATACAGGGATAGAAGCATACAGTTGTTAAAAAATAATAAAATAATGACCCACTGGTATCGGATATGTACTTGGTATCGGCCGATACGCATGTTCAAGTATTGAAATCGGTATTGGTAAGCAAAAATGGTATGGGACCATCTCTAGTTGTAATTATGTTTTCAGTTTTCACGTTGCTAAGGTGGCAATCATGATTTATATTTTTCCCAAATCGTGCAGGCTTAACTACATGGGTGAATATCCAGAAAACCTTGTGCAGCAATATGTGGTATGTGTTTTGGTTTCTTTTTGATCTCCGATAATCTCTTGGGCTAAAAGATCATTGATAAATAGAAATGTATGATTTATAATCAATTTTGATAATAATCATTTAAAAGTTCTGTTTCATAGCATTAAACAATCAATACTTAAGAAATCTTAGACGTGAATTTAGACTGGCTAGTTGTGTTGTAGGTATGTGTATTTTCAATGTATTTTCTTTATATACTGTATGTCATTATTAAAAATCATCAAAGGCAGGGCATAGATGAAGACGCCATCAATGAGGCCATTGAAGACACCCACTGTTGGGATTTATGTTTTTAAAGAACATGCTTCAAGTGATGAACGCGAGGACATCGGAATGGTCATTGAAGGCATCACGGTGTTGATAATGCGCACGCGGGTGGGTAGAGTAGCAAAAAATTGCAGTAGTACTGTTACTCAGAATAATGTGACTCAAGTCAAGTAAAAAGTAGTCATCAAATAATAACTTGTAAGAGTAAAAAAAAGTACTTGGTGAAAAAAAGTACTCAAGTACTGAGTAACTGTTTGGTAATGTGTGATTTTTTTTTAACACAAGCATTCAATTAGACAAACATACAAAATAATCCATCTTTAGGCAATTATAGTTGACCAATACAAATAAATTTAAATGTATTAATTACACAAAAAAACTTAAATAAAGAGACTTCATCAATTGAAAAATTTGTGTGTGTGTATATATACACACACAAATGTTTCAAATTTGATGTATTAATTAATGTATTAATTTAATTTTAAAATATATGTGTGTGCTTGGGACAGAAGGATGGATTCAAACGCACGGCTCATAGGGAAGGTATTTATTGAGGAAAAGGGAGTGGGGAGTAGGGGATTTAAGCCGGGAGTGGGAGTAGGAGATGGACGCGGGAGCAAGCGGGCGGCAACCGGGGGAATCTGGAACGGGACGTGGGGAGCGGCTCGGGGAGGCGGGAGAAGGGCCGAGGAGGAGGCGAGGGCACAAGGAGCTGAGGCACGAGGAATGGAGCAGGATGGTGATGAGGGGGAGACACGGGCACGGAGAGCGGAGGCGGTGGCGACGTGAAGCACGACGAATGGAGCAGGATAAGGGTGAGAGGAGACGCCATGAGAGGAGGAATGGGGGGGTTGAAGCCAGCTGGCCAGAGATGAACTGAAAAGGAAAAAACAGGTAGAGTGAGAACAACACACACAGAGACACGAAGACTAGCACTGGATTTCTTGAGACGTTCACCCATGTAGTTGAGCTGACAATCAAGTGAAGAGTGGGTGAGAGCCGGGGTAGATAAACAGGAGTAGATGATGATGGCAGGCAGGTATGGACGGCGGGAGCGGGTGAGGGCTGGCAGGTGGTGCATGATGATGATGATGATGATCATAGTGACGGGTGGTGTGATCAGCGGCTTAGACAGGAGAGGGGGAAACACAAAACACAAACAGACAAGACAAAGCAAGACGAAAAGGCAAAACCAAAACAAGGCAGACAGGGCAAAACAAGACGTGAAGTAGGGAAAAAATAACTAAGGAGACAGACTCACGGCCAGCCGGACCCCCCCATGACATATATAGGAAATGTTCAAAACATATGTAACCTAAAAGACAAATTTTGCCTATCCACAACAACAAAAAAATATTCTACATGTTTCCTCAAGTTAGTGAGTTTTTGAATGTGAAATGTCCGTTAAGACACAGCTGCATATGTAGCTGTGTTTCGCACTTTTACTAAAGGTAAACATGCTTTCAATTTGAGGCCAGGGTTGTCCTCCCGTCTGTGTCACATCACATCGCATACCCTTCATCATACATAGAGATTGGAATGATTTGATTTCAGTAACTTAATAGATGGTTGGATTTGCATTGACAGAAATCTTATGGAAAGTTCCCCATGCCTATATCTAGGTATGGTGAAGGGTTAGTGATGATGTGGGGGGGGCTATTTAATTACAAAGGCCAAGAGAACTTTATCAGGATGCATGTATCCTGATCCATGAAATAAATGGCCTTTATGGGAATTTAACATAGGGGTGTGCATATTATGCCCCCTGAAATTTAAGAAGAACATTTAGTTATTTAATCATTCATTAATAAAGAAAATTGGGCTGTCTGTAAAAGGTTGGACTTTGCAATTTTTTAAATTAAGGCATTAAGCTGCCGTAGGGAGTTCTCGAGAAAGGTGAAACAAAAAAACTTTTGGCTTACTAAATGTAGGTATCGAAACAATATTGCTTATATGAGGGTGAAGGAGTTAGCAAAAAGTTAGTCTTCACCTAGCTACAACATTCCTGCCGTGCCACAAGCTAACAAGCTAACTGTTAGAATAGCAACAAGCTACAGAGTAAACTGAGATTTGCGCTATCACCAGTGTACTGAAAGTGTACTGTAACCATGATATCTTGTTGTGTAGTTCTTAAAAAATGAACAAAAATCAAGCAGGGATACTTACATGTCTTCAGGGTATGGGCCGCCAACAACAACAGCTCTCCAGAGTCCTCTGTCCTGGGCCATTTTCTCAACTGGTTCCAGGTGTAGCCCATCTTGGTGGTGTCAGCCTCAAGGTCGCGTCGCCAGGTTTTTTGGCCGACCTCTCTCCCGCTTGCCTTGTGGGTTCCACCGCAACGCCTGCCTAGTGATGCTGGTGGAGGGTTTTGTAGGGTATGCCCTATCCAGCCCCATCTCCTCTTCCTGATTTCTTCTTCGGCAGGGAGTGGCCGTCCTTTCCCGGAGGTTGGATATACTGATGGTGTCAGGCCATCGGATCTGGAGAATTCTTCTGAGGCAGGTGTTGATGAAGGTCTGGAATTTTGATGGTAGTATTTATCCTCCATGTCTCTGCCCCATACAGTAAGAACTGACTTTACGTTGAGTTGAATATTCGGATCTTGGTGGTCACTGACAGCTCTCTGGAGGTCCAGATGTTCTTGAGCTGGGCGAAGGCCGCTCTTCCTTTACCAATCCTTGCCTTGACGTCTGCGTCTGTACCGTCCTGCTGTCAATGATGCGTTCCCAAGTATTTGAAGGACTGCGCTCTTCCAGGGGGCTCCCATTCAGGGGTGGGGTTCTGTGCTTGCGGAGTGGGTCTTTAGGATCTTGGGTCTGTCCCTGTGGATGATTAGGCCGATTTGCTGCGATAAGGTTGCCACTACATTTGTCTTATACATTTGTCCCCTGGTAGGGGTGACGGGCAGTAAGTAAGTAAGTAATACTTACATGTCAAGCAGAAATGTGGCTAACGCTAGCTCTGAATCCGTGTTGAATCCACTCTTATGGAAATTTCCCCATGCCTATATCTAGGTATGGTAAGGGTAGTGATGATGTGGGGGATTTAATTACAAAGGCCAAGAGAACTTATCAGGATGCATAGTATCCTGATCCATAAATAAATGGCCTTTATGGGAATTAACATGGGTGTGCATATTTATGCCCCCTGAAATTTTAAGGAGAACTTTAGTTATTTACATCATTCATTAATAAAGAAATTGGTGTCTGTAAAAGGTTGGACTTTGCAATTTTTTAAATTAAGGCATTAAAGCTGCAGTAGGGGTTCTGAGAAAAGGTGAAACAAAAAAACATTTTGGCTTACTAAATGTAGGTATCGAAACAATATTGCTTATACTGAGGGTGAAGGAGTTAGCAAGTAAAGTTGTCTTCACCTGCTACAACATTCCTGCCGTCCACAAGCTAACAAGCTAACTGTTAGACTTAGCAACAAGCTACAGAGTAAACTGAGATTTGCGCTATCACCAGTTTACTGAAAGTGTATGTAACCATTGATATCTTTTGTGTAGTTCTTAAAAAATGAAACAAATCAAGCAGGGATACTTACATGTCTATCAGGGTATGGGCCGCCAACAACAACACTCTCCAGAGTCCTCTGTCCTGGGCCATTTTCTCTAACTGGTTCCAGGTGTAGCCCATCTTGGTGGTGTCAGCCTCAAGTCGCGTCGCCAGGTGTTTCTTGGCCGACCTCTCTCCCGCTTCCTTGTGGGTTCCACCGCAACGCCTGCCTAGTGATGCTGGTTGGAGGTTTCGTAGGTTGCCCTATCCAGCCCCATCTCTCTTCCTGATTTCTTCTTCGGCAGGGAGTTGGCCCTCCTTTCCCGAGGTTGGTTTACGATGGTGTCAGGCCATCGGATCTGGAGAATTCTTCTGAGGCAGGTGTTGATGAGGTCGGACTTTTCTGAGGTAGTCTTATTTATCCTCCATGTCTCTGCCCCATACGTAAGACTGACTTTACGTTGGAGTTGAATATTCGATCTTGGTGGTCACTGACAGCCCTCTGGGGTCCAATGTTCTTGAGCTGGGCGAAGGCCGCTCTTCCTTACCAATCCTTGCCTTGACGTCTGCGTCTTACCGTCCTGCTGGTCAATGATGCTTCCCAAGTTGTGAAGGACTGCGCTTCTTCCAGGGGGCTCCCATTCAGGGTGATGGGTTCTGTGCTTGCGGAGTTGGTCTTTAGGATCTTGGTCTTTGTCCTGTGGATGATTAGGCCCGATTTGCTGCGATAAGGTTGCCACTACATTGTCTTATACATTGTCCCCTGGTAGGGGTGACGGGCAGTAAGTAAAGTATACTTACATGTCAAGCAGAAATGTGGCTAACGCTAGCTCTGAATCCGTGTTGAATCCTTTCAGGAGGCGTAGCTCCCTCCACCTCTGAAAAGCCGCTTCGATGTTGACCCTTGTTTTATTTCGGGCTCGGTTTAATTCTTTTCTTTTTAGCTCGCTTTTCGTCATCGGTCTTCTTCTGTTTGCCCGTCTTTGTTTTCTGAGCAGGTGTCACTCGAGAAATTGGCAGTTTTCCTGAAAAGTTGTTTCTCCGCGATTAGCAAAGCAGCAGTGCACTAGCAATCTTGAGCTTGAACGGTGTTACACGCTGTGCGGGGGAGGGGTATGAGCAGCGCGTACACAAGAGTGATTGACACTGCTAAGACAGTCCTCCTGGCTCTGATTGGCTGTTTCTGACCGGGAGCGGTGTGTTTCTGCAAGTGGCAGCAGGAGCACAGAGAGGAGCCACAGGAGCTTGGTTTTTTCACAGATTATCTGTCTCATATTCTACTGTCAGGACATAGTGGCAGT
>NC_045736.1:37016971-37033467 GCF_008692095.1 Etheostoma spectabile | reverse complement strand
TTTAACAAATATGTAAAAAATACATTTTTACAAAAGTTACCTACTGAAGCTTTAAAGATCAATTTCCAAAAGATGTTTTTTTTTTCTTCTCTTTTTTAATCAACTTTAGCATGGGTGTGTAAACTTTCTGTAGCCACTGTACATCATTTGGACTAGTTTTGTTTGTTTGAATTAACTGGACAGGATTTGCATGGAAATAACCTTTTGCAAACAAAGCAAAAAACAGGCTCCATCTAGACTGACAGGCCCCTCTGGTACTGCTGTACCAGATGGACCGCTTTTCACCTTGGGAAAAGAGTTTTTGAAAACATTTTTCTCTTTATTCCTCAGTATTTTCTTTTTTTACATGGTTGATATTTAAAAAAAAAAGAAGAAAAAAAATGGGTAACCTTGGGATTTTCAACCTGGACCCTATTTTCCTATGTTCTTGTTACTGATGGAAAAAACAATTTTTGACATTGGTCAAGTATAAAGCAAGATTGTTGCGCTGGGCATCTGCCAAACCAGCTTCAACGTAAATTACAGGACAATTGCGCACCTTCAATTTACGTCAAAGTGCTGTTTTTGCTGCTGACAGTCTAAGATTAATATTTAACAATTGTTGTTCAACATTACAGAGATAGACCTTTTTGTTAAACAGTAAGATCTTTTTTGTTTAACATGAAACAGCACTTAAATCCCCACCACCAAACCCACCAGACTAAAAACACTGTTTAGGATCTTACTCTTTAACAAAAGGCCTATCTCTGTAGTGATCCGCATGATGGTGATACTTACAATAATAATCTGAGTGTGTCAGCGGCAAAAACATTACTTTTAGTGGACACTAACTGACGATGCACAGTTGTCCTATATAACATTGCAGCCTAGTTCACAGCGATCTTGCTCAATGCTGGACCAATTTTCAAAGATTCACACAAAAACATAGGAAAATGGGTCCAGGTTGAAAAAAAAACATGAAGTTACCCTTTAAGCTTTGGAGTAATCTTAGTAACAAAGCACTAGCTCTTATTTTGATTGATTCACTTTGTGACATGTTTGATTTAGACTATTTTAGGGAATTAGTGTTTTATGTGAGCACTGTTTGTGATAACAGTTCACAGTATTTTGTATTTGCATGTGAAAAGAGTACTATAATTGTCTTTGCCATGTCCACTGAAGATATGTTTTAAGTATTATAAATGTATTTGCTGTTCAAAGTCCACTATGAAGATATGACTTGAAGTACCGTAAAGATGGTTAGTGCAAGTTTTTTTTTAAATATTTACAACCATTGAGTATGCAATTTGAGCAATTTGAAAACATTGTGGTTTGCATAGTTGTGTGGTTAAATCCACTGCTGTTGATGCACAGGTTAAGATTTTTGATCCCTTTCGTGAAATCTGTTTATGGCAACTGCACAAAGTCATTCGTTTTGGGTAAAATTGGTGCGTTCCAAGTTGTAATACTCAATATTTACAATTGTCAACAACTCCAGGAGAGTAGAACGGCCGGCTGCAGCAGGTCAAAAGTTCAAGAGCCCACTGTTGCTTAGTTATCTATGCAACCTAACTCTTGAACTTCAGCTCTCCTGGCTCAACTGTGGTGTCCGGGTTCAGCCTGTTGATACATTACTAAGGACATAACAACGGCAAATCATTTTTTTATGAAAAAAAATATATTTTGGAAAATTGGATTGTATGAGTTCAACAATCAACTAGTGTGGACTTCAGCGGAAAACAGGAAATAAACAGAGGTATGGATTAACACAACTTTTATGCCTTTTTGTCACATCTACAGCAGTCGGATTCACTGTGTTCCCTTGGAAGGATAGGCATCACTGAGTGTTTGTTTTTCTCTCTATTGACAGCACTCCAAATATCCAACCAACAGAGCTAAGTGTTGAAATTGACCAGAATTTTCCTTTACGCACGCACGCACACACGCACACACACTCACTCTCTCTCTCTCTCTCTCTCTGTCTCTCTCTCTCTCAGGTACCTCCCATCACACTGTTAAACACACAGCACAAAGAGAGAAGACAGAAGAGGGACACAATGTGAACAGGTAGTAAGTCAGTATCATGTCCATCAGTGGGAATCTGAGGAAGATCTGCAACCTTCCGGGGCGATCTAATAGAAAGGTGGAACTCTGCTTCAGAGGTCAGTAACACACACTCACCTGTTTGTAACTACATGAAGAAATCTCGCGGTCTGTTTTACTGGTTTGTTTTCGGCCACTTTGAAAGTAACTAAGTACATTTTCTCAATTACTTTGCATTACTTGAGTATTTCCATTTTATGCTGTTTACACTCCATACCAATTCAGAGGCAACTATTGTACTTTTTACTCCACTACATTTATTTGACAACTTTAGTTACTTTGCAGATTTAGATTATTCATACCAGATATAATCAACAAATAAATATGATTATTTTTATTTCTTGATTTAACCTTTATTTAACCAGGAAGTCCCTTGAGATTGAAATCTCTTTCCCGAGGGAGACCGGGCCAAGACGTCAAACCAGTTACAATTTAAATAGAAATACAGCATAGTCAAAATCACACATAGAGGAAAGGAACAGGTCACATGTAACAGTTGCAGGACATGTGTGACGTAGCAAAAAGTAGAAAGACATTATTAGTACCTAAAACTTGTTCTTGAATCAATATGTGGCTTTCCTGATCCAACAACTGCTGGAATAGCCACACAGAGTCATGTGTTCTTGTTGGTATTTACTGCTGATGTTTGAGTGAATGTATGAATGAAAAAGGAAAACATTACGGTGCCTTCACACATGACCGGAAGTTATTAATTTCCTATGGAGATTCGCAGACCGCATGCAAGTGGGTCCAAACCGATGCGAATGAGTGCAATGCGAAACAAATCTGGTCATCTGGATGCATTAAAACAATTGAACTTGCACGACCTATCTAATCCGAGTGGAAGATAGCGTTGCTATGTAAACAAATCTGAATTCTTTTAATAAAATAAAGGATTTAATTTATTTACGATTTCATAATATGTTGTTATGTAATCAATTCATTTTGGAGTATGAGAAAAGTTCTTCTGTGCAGAAACAATGCATAGCATACCCTCTATGGCTAAGTTGTTCAGCAACAGACATTATTTATTATTTATTTATTTTATCTATTGACATTATACCGCTTAATCGCATTTAGCCGACCTAACAACATCCTGGGCAACTTTTCTCCGCGGTCAAAAGGATGGCTTGTGCATTTTTTTTCTACTCACTTCTGACGCTTTCAACAGTGTAGTACAATGTCCACTGGGGGCGCAATGCGTATTACTGAGCTGATTTCAAGTGGCAGTGTGAAGGCGGCGTTAGTGTCCCTCCTCTGCAGCTCAGCAAGGGAACACAAAGAGGGAATCCTCTAGTGAAAAGACGTTCACTTTAGAATTACTTGATTTGACTAACTCAGACTGCTGAAACCTCATTATAACTTCAGATAAGCTAGAATATATGTTTCCATTGGAGATATTCTACCCAATCACTTCTACTGAAAACACGTTATAAAGGAGTGCCTTAATGTGTAGATTGAATCAAATCCCGACACTTTTCATGTAGGGCAGGGACCAAACTTCAGCAAGCACTGGCGATGGCAACAAAAGGAAAAACTCACAAGCAGAAAGGGCACCTGGCTATTGTTTTAGGGCTGACTTAAAAAAAAAAGTGTTTTACTTAAGACTGCAAACGTGTGGCGTTTTATCAGCGCTCACTGAGGCAGGCTGGGTTAAAGTACATAGCTCTATTCATCTATATCTTTGTTGGTTTAATTTATTTCCACATAATGAACAAGTAAGGAACATACAGTATTATAAGGACATTCAGATGATGGTAAGAAATGAACGCACCTTCAGATATAAAGCAATTAACTTGAGTTATTTACTGTACAAGCACGTAAATGAACTGTACTAAGAGAGAAATAACATATTACTTTGAAAGTATAATAGTTAATAGTTTTAAGAAAGCAACATATCTCATAAAATCATTGAAAAAGGAAATGTTTAATACTTCTTTAAATTTCTCAATATCTGTTATTTACAAGATTTACACTTGTAATACTTCTCCCCATAGGATTTTAAATTGTGTTAATTTGTTTTTTTCAATTGTATTTTCCATTTTTAATAATACATTTTCATAATAATACAGTTTAGCAGTGTGGGAGGGTATGTGGATTTCAAGTGTTTTTTAAATACAGTGATTAAAAAAAAAAGAATAATCCATCTCTGCAGATAACTCACTGTATCATGTAATATATCTGGATTAAAAAGAATAGATGTTTGATTTCAAGTGATTACCATTTGTGAAGGTTCTGTTATATACTACTTGTACCTGAGTATTTCCATTGTATGCTACTTTATACTTCTACTTCAACACATTAGTTACTGGTAACTTTGCAGATTCAGATTATTAATGCAAAACCAAAATCACCTTATACATAATACTATATAGTTACAGATAGATACTCAGCAATAAAAGTTGTTAACTCCACCTTTACCGGCTGCAATTTTAAAGTGATTAACACATTCATTTTATATTCAATAAAATATATTTAATGAACATTTTCTGGTACAGGATATAGATCCTCCATACCAGACTCTCCAACTACAACAACAAGCAAAACAATACCACAATATTCATGTTCCAGATAACAATCATTTTACAAAACATTTCACAAATAATCCAAGATTCTGCTTTAAAATTATACAAAATATCCTTTGTTGACTAGAATTAATCCAGTCTATTTTCAAAAGAGGGAACTGAGGGAGCCTGCACTACACTCTGGAAGCTCCTTCCTGTCAAAGCATTAATAATTTGATATAATTATTCTGAAATAAGAGTACTTTTATTTTCGGCACATGGTGTTGTTACTGTTACTTAAGTTTAAGTTCTGAGTTTCACCAGCCAGTTAAAACAGTTATCAGCACTGTTGCTATGGTTACCTGTCCGTCTGTCCTCCAGGTTTCACCCATAAAACCAGAGTCCTGCAGTGTGAGAACTTGGCCATCTTCAATGAGGTCAGTAAACCAACGCCTCTGATCTGATCTGAGACGGGTGGACAGCACCAATCAGAACACAGAACGATGAGGTCATCACATAGAAATAAAATGGATAGAAATCATAATAGCAGAATGGTCAGAGTGGCAGCCATTTTTATGTGTACCATTGCCATGGCATTGTGAACATCTGTATAAACTGACTTGCGGGAGGTTTTGCAGTAACAGCTGTAACTGAGCCCCACTGATGTGTTATCACCATGACAATTAACAACTATCGCTATTTTTTATTACTAATCAAATGAACACAGCAAATGGTTCAATGGCCTTTCTATCCATTTTACTCCTATGGGTCATCATCATCACCAGTCAGTTCCTCTCATGTGCATTAGGTGCTGCTGTCATAGGACTGTACTGAAGTGAGTGGGAAGTCAGTGTAAAGTTTACAGATGGGTCCGTTCAGGTAGAAGCAGCTGATGAGCCGCTGAGATTTTAGAAAACAGACTGTGTGTGTGTGTGTGTGTGCGCGCGTGCGTGCGTGCCTGACTTAAGTTACCTTTACACATCTAGCTTAAAGGAACACACCTGCGTACAGTATAGAGACAAGGCTAATCTTCTCTTTCCTGTTTTCCTGTTTCCTTTTCCTGTGTTTGGTCCAATAGGAGTTGCCAGAGCAGGCCTACCTCCACCCTCCTCTGACGTTGTTTGTGGTGGAGCATCGGGTATTTGGTCGGCTTGCTCTAGTCGGGACCCACGTGGTCCAGAGCCTCATGAACTACACCCCACGCAAGTTAGGGGGGGAGGAAGAGGAGGAAGACGATGAGCCAAAACCAAAATGTAAGAGCTATGGAAGAAGTGATGGAGGTAGTATTCCCAGTAGCAGTGTCTACTAGATAGTTTGAGTTTTGAATGTTTTGGAGACATTTCTGTAACATCCAGACTAGGTTCTAGGTACTATAGATGTGTCTCCAGAACATTGTAATTGATCATTTGCCAAGCCCTATCCCCTTTAATTACTTTTGCTATGCCTATCAAGCTTTCCATTGTCACATGGCACCTTATGCAGTTTATAATAACATTGGCAGATTTACATTAAAAATTCTCATTAATTTTTGAAGCAGCTTCTCATTTCCAGCTGGTGACTATTGATGTTGTTTACTGAAATGAAAATAAAATCTGTCAGTGACAGCACTGACAGATCAGCTGTAGCTAGCTAGCTACTAGTAGTAATGTTACTAACTGATTTGTTTTAAACCTGCAAAAGATACATATAATATTTTCACCGCATCCTAGAATAATAAGGCAAAAAAACTGAAGCTAAAGCCAACAACAACAACAATAACAATAACAACAACATAAACTGAGAAGCCCTGAATGTGAGCTGTGCTCTGTTTCATATGTGGGTTTTCATAGGTTTCATATTCTTTATGGACATAATTTCTCTGTGTGTCTCTCCAGTGAGGCAGAATATGAAAAAGATCAACCCTCTGGTGTCACTGGAACGTATCGGACTCAGCGGCCTGTCAATTAAACAGTCCAAGATTCCCTTTAACCCCATCAACCTGGTTAATGTATGTATATTTAATTTCTCCTCTCCACACATTAATGTTCAGACAAATTTCAACCAGATTAAACGATAAAGCATTTAATAAATGGTTGATGTTTTTTGAACCCGTTCAGGATCCTCTGAAGAAACTGAGAAATAAGGGTGAGGGGCTAGAGGAGCAGCCACCAGAGTTGGAGGAGTTGGATTGGTGGTCTAAATACTACGCTTCACTAGAGGAAATGGAGAGACGGGTAAGACACTTCTTTATTTGTCATTAAAAACGGTCAACAAAAGAACACCAGCGATTGGATAGTTGAGATTGTTATCTTATTATGACCAGATTTTAAGAAAATGACATACTGGTAATTAACCCTTGTTTCAGGACCTTTCCAAAATGAGTACGTGAAACAAGACAAGACAGAATAAGACGGACTACTGCAGCAGAATTAAGAAAAGGACACTCGAGAAAGTTCAGACAGACATTTAAAATTGGATTTCTTTTTGGTGATTATGTGGACAGATTAACTAACTGTTATAAATGAATCAGTTCTTTACACACCATGTCTGATGAGTTGACTATCTCCAGGCTGCTGAGGAGGAGGAAGCAATGAAGGAGAAACAAGCAGAGATGGGTATAGTTTAAACTCCTACTTTGTCAATCAGTCATAATAATATTTTGGGTATTTTGTATTTTGCCATATTTTTGCCTTATTATTAGAGCAACAACATCACACATGAGTCAGAGCTGGTGTTCACTTGACACCACAAGATGCTACTATGATTGTGTTGATGTGAACAGGAAAACTTCCAAATTCTTTCTAGAAATCAAAAGTCAGTTGTCGGTTTTATAGGAGTTCAGCTCTCAGGAGATCATTACACTCTTCTCATGTCAGAGTGAGAGCAGATTTTTTAGAATCAGTGTTAAAAGGACAATTCTGGCACAAAATGAACCTATGGATTATTAACATATGTGTACAGAGTCGATTATTCTCTGGGATATGTTTTCATGCTAATTGAATGTGTCTCAATCCTTTCAGTGTTTATGCTTGCTGAGAAGAAGCCGTGTAAAGAAGCTGTGTGAGAAGGGGAAATGGGAGGGGGGGCTGAAACAGACTGTGTTGAGAACTAAAAGTTGGCTAGATAGTAGAAATTCACAAAAGCTTTTGGTAAAAAAAAGACAGTGCTGCTCTGCCAAATGTTTTCATGGCAATGAAACGTTGACAAAGAGCGGTGATTTCATTGTGATTAAAGGATGGTGCACTCCCAGGCCGCTAGGCAGTTGTCTCAGTGCTAAGGCTCCTATAGTGGTCTTTGCTCCAGTCTGGCATCGGACACCCCGCGATGCAATCCAGCTCTGCGGCTTGGCGCACTATTTCGGATTCACTTGAAAGGGGGTCTTGCCCAGGGGGTAATTCTATGTAGAACCGCCACTGCATGATGGCACCAGCTTGTAAACGTGAATGCTACTGTCTTTAAAATCTATCTTTTTAATAAACTGTTTGTACACTTACAAAATTCTCATTGCTTCGTTTTACATGTAGGGATCCTCATTATGCTTCAGAGGAAGTGTGGTGCTATTTTGAGCCTTGTTACTGGTATAGAAATAGTGATTTCTTTTTACTTTACCCTCTGCCCCAAAGACTAGCATTATAAGCTAATCAGCGGTTTTCGCTAGCTTTTTTCAAGCTAGAGACACATTTGATTAGCATGAAAACATATACTACAGAACGGTCGACTCGGTACACTTATGTTATTATTCCCTAGGTTAACGTGACGTAACGTTGAGTTACTAACAAACGTAAAGAGACTACAGTGTGCAGACATGAGGTGTGATGGTTTAGAATCAATATGTCTGAGTCTGAGTGTTGCTGAGTTGTCAGTAATTGTCTGGAACCCGCCCCATGTGATATAAATAGTTGTGATTGGCCTGACCAGAATCTGGCTGGCTGGAAATCTGTTTTACCGGGAGGGGCACCAGACGTATCTGTCAGAGCAAATAAAACATGCAGTCCCAGATTGGTCTGGTTCCCTTGGATCAGGGAGGCTCCAAAATCATGGTAGCAGCTGTCGCCATGGTCCCGCTACACGTTCTGCGATGCCATGTTCATCTGCTACACTCTGCGGTGCCCAGCTACGTCCTACTGTGTCTTGTAATGCCGCACAGTGCCCTGCTATGCCCTGAACTACTACAAAGAACTGCTACAAACTACTATTTTTTTCTATTTTTGTTATTTCCACTAACCCCAACCGGCCCGTCAGACACCGCCTACCAGGAGCCTGGGTCTGTCCCAGGTTTCTGCCTAAAAGGAAGTTTTTCCTCGCCCACTGTCGCACTGTTGCTTGCTCTGGAGGAGACTACTAGAACTGCTGGGTCCTTGTAAATTCTGGAGTGTGGTCTAGACCTACTCTATCTGTAAAGTGTCTTGAGATAACTCTTGTTATGAATTGATACTATAAATAAAATTGAATTGAATTGAATTGGTTCCCAGGCTATAATAATTGAACTCTCAAGGCAACAATCTGTTGATATTAGCCACAACTCTTCTGGAAATGCTTTCCACCAGATTTTTTATCAATAAAACACAATGAAAGAAACAACAACAAAATTGAGGAATAGGATAAACATACTACAAAATGTAAAATACCTGGAAAACTATTTTAACAGAGTTGTTTGTTAGCATTGATGTGTTGTTTTCTTTATTGTTCAGATGGATGGTGTCTGAGCATGGCAAACATCGAAGAGGAAGAGGACGAGGAGGAAATTGTGGTGGTTGAGATTAAGCCTCCCAGACGCAAGAACATTGCCACACTAAAGTCATTAAACAGCAAAACAGGAGACAGGAACAGCAAGAGACTTGGTTTAGGACCAAATTACCTACATTACCGCGAATAATCCTCACCATGTCCTGCACGCTGTATGCTCTACCTAGGCGCCACCCATTGCCTAAACCTAAAACCTTTTCCTATGTATGAAATTGTAGTAAATCTGCTGATGGTCTGGATTGCGTGATACTGGAATGTTAGACCATACATCATGCCAGTTGAGAGCGAGGCCTGGGCAATCGCGTGCCCAGATCTCTCAATAGGAAGGGCAGATTCACAAGCACCCACACACACACAAGATAATTCTGAAGGTATTTAGATGATTAACAGAAATGAAAGATACAAAAGAGGAAAGAAGAAGAAGAAAAAATGACTACACAAAGTGATGTTTATTTGATTCTGACTGCTCTCAAATCTTTGATTTTTCCCCTTAAAATACTGGAGAGTTTTACCTGCTCAGGTATGTTAGCTTGATAAGCTGACTAGCTAAAGTTCAGACAATCTGCCAGCTGCAGTTATGGGAAGCTGCTTTTGTCTGAAATTAAGGACCCATTGTTGGAAAGAGTAGGCTACTATGGATTTGGTAAATCTCTTGTTATCATTGTCAACATGTGCATTGCATGGCTAAGTGAACGGTTATTTAGGCATTGCTTGGCTATGTAGGCTCAGTGTTTTATTCTGTTTTTTTGTCTATGCAGCTGGATAAAGGGATTGGAAGGAGAAAAACAGGAGACTGATGTCCACTTCAACTCTCTGACTGGAGAAGGAAACTTCAACTGGAGATTTGTGTTCCGCTTCGACTACCTTCCTACTGAGGTATAAATACTGTACATACTTCTGTTGGCACCTGGACCTGCTGATGATTATAGTGACCTTTGCTCTGGTCTCACTAGGGAAACAAATGATTATTTTCTTTTTGAGTAACCTTTCATTATTTTTACGATTAAGCTTTTAATTATCTTAGAAATGTCCAAAAGATTGTTCATTGATGTTTACCAGAATCCAAGGGGATGTGTTCCAATGTGTTGTTGTAGGGTTAGGGTTTACAGTCCACCACCCAAAAATGTTTACTGTGATATAAAACAGAAAACAGCAAGTCCCAACATTAAATAAGCTCAAAGCAAAGTATGATTGGAGTTTTTGATTGGTGAAAGAGTATCCGTAACAAAATTGTCAAAATTAGTACCAATGACCTTATGTCATTCGGTAATATATACCAATTGTTTAACACTGTGTCACCATCAGGTTAGTTTCCATTGTACATAACAATTTAAATATTAAATAAAAAATGTGCACCCTTTTAGGTGGTGGTGTTTAATGTGTGGCTGTAATGAACACTCAGCCACTAGAGGACACTACAGTCAGTCGTTGTTAATAATAATCTGCTCTCTCATGCTGTAGAAAGATGGTTGTACAAGAAGAAGGAGTCCTTCTTCTCTCTGGAGAGTCAGAGTTTCGACAGCCGCTGTTCTGACGCTGCAGGTCTGGGACTATGACCGCATCGCTGCCAATGACTTCCTGGGTAAGACACACTAACACATTTTCTGTGTTTGTTTTCACCTTGCGAGGCCATTTTGAGCAGCGCTGTTTGGGAACACAAAATTAATTTCAGTGTAAACCGATAATAAAGTTGTATAGTATGTGTGTATTTACACATGTGTCATCCTGGCAAAGTAGCAGGATCTACCACAGAGTGCTTTGCCAAATTTGTACAGTATATGTCAGTCGACAGATTTTGTCCATGGAATAGTGTCACAATGGTGCAAGATGCAGCCATGAAACTTTACAGTTGTGTACCTGTGATCAAAATGAAGGCCCAGTACGAAGATAGGTGGGGTCTGAGCAAGGATGCCAGAAGTAGGGGGATAAGAAATAGGAAAGGGGCCGTTGGCCCCCCAATTTACGTCTCTGGCCCAATTTGGTATCTCGGCTAGTGTTATCCAATCGTAAGATGGTCTCTAGACACAGGCTGATGGGAGGCAAGTATTTATTTTTAATATCCCCTGTTTATTTAAGTGTTTATACATATTTACTATGAGGCCTCCCTACATCTGCTCCTGTTTTAATTTGCTGGTGTCCAGGTTAATGTCTTGAGAAAGTCAGTATATTGTAAATTTTTACTGCACTAATATTGCTGAAGTCCACTACTCTCTGGAAGTACGTATTTCATTAACTAATAATTTCCAGTAATTTCTACTTTGCTGGGTTTCTTTATGGCTGTGAAGCTACAGCCAATCAAACTACCTGCTTTCAAAGTGACAATGGTGGCCCTGAGAGGTCACTCAAATTAAGAAAACATGCAAATTAACACAAGCAAATGAAGATCTTCTTCACCGATTTGACAACACATGCACAGCTGTTTTCTAAATTTAGTACATCTGTTGTCAAATTGCTGAAGATTTGCAGGGCCACTGTAAATAGCAGCTCAAAGAGTGTAATCATTCCTGTTCCTGATAGGCTCTTAATTATGGAGCTAGATTTGATTTGCAACGTCTTATCTTGGGAGTCCATCTAAATCATTTCACCATTGTCACCGTCATAGATGCGCTGTCTTAGTTAAGTGCGGAAGCTAGCGCTAGCAGCCAGCCCACTTCTAAATAAATACCTTTTGATTACCTCAACACTTTTTAACAGTCAAACTAAACACTGGTGGTGAGCTCCAGGTCCTGCAGCTGCAGACGGACCGCCATCATTGGGGCTAGGCCAGCATGGAAACATTACTAGAAAGCTTCTCTGCCGACCTTGATCTGATCTGATTGGAGCTCACCGCCAGTGTTTCAGTTTGACGGTTAAAAAGTGTTTAGATATTTAAAAGGTATTCACTTAGAAGTGGGCTGGCTGCTAGTTAGCTAACGCTAGCTTGGGCACTTAACTAAGGCAGCGCATCTATGACGGTGACAATGGTGTAATGATTCAGATGGACTCTCAAGACAAGACGGTGCTCAACCAACTGGCCAATTTTTTTGAGAGAAATTTTTTCACACTGATAGCAAATAATATATATTTGACAGTTTAAAAAAGTATTTTGAGAGAGATTTTTTAAATAATTAAAAAGATTTAAAATTTATATTAAAACTTTTTTAGTCTCAATTATTATTTTTAGCTATTGGTATGAAAACTTTTTCCTTTAAAATATTTTTTGTCTCTCAGGTCATTTATTTTCTCGCATGTAATAAAGAAACAAATCTAGCTCCATAATAATCTGCAACATCTCCATTGTTATATCTCATATATCATATCATGTGAGTATCAAGTACAAGTGATTGGATTTCGGGCAGCATTTGAAACCCTTTTTTTAAATGTATTTAGTACTTTTACGAACAAATGCTAATGATTCTAACTCTTCTTCATCATCTTTCTTTTACTCTTCCTCCTTCAGGCTCCATGGAGTTACGGCTCAACGACATGGTGCGAGCGGCAAAGTCATCCGGTAAGTGTACAATTGAGATGGCGAAGGATCGGGCCAGCCCACGATTTTCCCTTTTTCGCACCAAGAAGATGAAGGGCTGGTGGCCACTGACTCGCCCAAAAACAGCCGAGGACTTTGAGAGGGAGGAGAAGGAGAGGGAAGAGGCCCAGAAGAAAGGAAAGAAAAGAAGGACAAGAGGAGCAATATGAAACAGGAGGAAATCCAATACACCGACAGCATGGGCAACACTTTCCTGCTAATGGTAAAAAAAAAAAAAAAAATACAGAAATACCAATGCTGATTGAGAAAGGCAAGACGCAGTAGCTACAAATTTGCAGTTAGGATCTGACTTTTTTTACATCAAGTTTACCATATTAAAAGTATTATTCCAGAGACATGTGATATGCTCAGACTGCAGAAACTACTCTCCACCCCTGTTGTTTCTGTTTTGTTGGGATGGGGAGGGGGAATTGAAGATGTGACATGAACAATAGGCTGGTTTCATTTTTGATTTATAGCGTTGATCTCTTTGTTATATTAAAAAATTTAAGTTATAAAAAAAAGCTAACCAGCAGCTGAAATATCATAACCTCACCTTATCCTGGTCAGGTTTTAATATGACAGTTTCCTAGCTTCAATGCAAGACCATCAACATAAATCATGTACACTTCTTCTCCAGTACACAATGCTTTATTTACCAAAACGTTTTTGGCAATCTTGCCTCTATCAGGGTGGTGCTTGAGGCTGTTTCCGGTTTTCCTCTATACAGAACTTAAGTCACAATTCATGTGATTGATATAACATTATACAAAACGTTGCATTCATATTTTTCTTAAGAAATACTTTGTATAGTTTATACAGTCAGTTGAAGACGTTTGAGGGGAGTGTATTCTATGCTAGCCAACCCATGTAAGGAGCAGGACGTAAGTATGTGGGGGTGCTGCGATATACCCTATTGTTTAAAGACATTAACAAAGAAATTATTGTATATGTATATATGAAGTATTTATTAACCATTAACAAACCAATAATATAATTGTTGTTGTTGCAACTTTATTATAGCAATCCAAATTATGTTAATTGATGGTTTACAAACTATTAACTTTAGTTTAATTAAAAATCAATTCACCATTTATTAATTCAGGAGAAACCTTGGACAGACTCAGGCTCTGTCTGAGGGTGCCCGTTGGGGGTGTGATGAATGAAAATAGTAGTATCAGTTCATGGTGTAGCAGGGCACTGCAGGGTGTAGCAGGACGTAGCAGGGTGTAGCAGGGCACTGCAGAGCGTAGCGGGGCATGGTAGAACACGGAGCAGGACTACGGCGACAGCTGCCATTATTATTTAGGCGCCACCGTAATCCAAGGAAAACTGCTGGGTGAAAAAAAAATAAGGTCTCCGGGGAATAAGGTTAGTAAAAAGCATTTCCGGGACATGGATGCACACAGATGGAAAGAGAGAGGAGAGTGGGTCTAGAGTGTGTCAAAACAAGGAAGTCCCCCGGTAGTCTAAAACTATAACAGCATAATTAGGAGCTGGTGCAAGGCAAACCTGAGCCAGTTCTATAAGTATTGGTAGATAAATCTGACGACTATGAAGAGAAGCAGAGAAGAGAGGGGGTGCTGTGTCTGTAGCTATACACCCTCCCCCGCCGGCCTAGGCAAACGCTGCAACTCCTCACTGCTTAAATATTAGTTTTATTAAAGAGGAGAGTTTTAAAATGAAATGTGCTGATGGTGTCTGCCTCCCGAACACAAGAAGTTAATTGAGTGTTTATTATTCCCTAGAGGTAGCATATATAAGGAGAATAGAATTGGTCCAAGCACTGAGCCTTGTTAAACACCACTGCTTACTTTAGCGTTCCTGGAGGATTCATCGTTAACATTTACAAAATGAAAGCAATCAGAGAAATAGGACTTAAATCAGCTTAGTGATGATGGTTATTGTTATGTTTTACCGAAATGATCAGTGAGCAGTATTGGTGTTAAACAGACAAACTCAGAGCAGCAAAGTGGTGATTATCAGTTCCTCCAGGATTTCCCGAGGTCGCGATTGCAACAATTCATGCAAATTCAACCAAACACCGTGAATTTGATGCAACTCACAATTTTGACCAATCACCACCACTTTTCCACAATTTTGACCAAATAATAGGAATTTCCCATGACTTCAACCAATCCCAGCAGTCGCAGTACCAGACTTTGGATCAGTATGTGACTCTGAGAGCCAGTCTTCAAGCAGGAGTGAGAACGGGTTGACGTAACACATACGTCACCAAATTAATTTCCTTATTTCTGATATGAAGACGAGACATATGTGACTCGAACATCTCACATTTACCAACAAAACGTACAGGCAACGACCATGCAAAACATTTCGGATCGTCCTGACAACCTGTATACATTTTTTCGATACATTATTATTTTTTATCTTAAATCCACCAGCCATTTTCATATTATACCAACATTTGCAGCATCCTGAGCCTTTTTGGTTACTAGGAATACTCAGCCCAGAGTAGTTTTCCTTTCCCAAAAAAAGTGTCCTTTTTATTCTCGAAGAACTATACAAAAAAGAAAATCACAACAAGAATACAAAAGACACTGCAACTTTTATCACAGTGTTTACTAATGCTCCTGCAAAATCAGGCATTTTGGGCCGTAACAATCTCAAAAAAAGGCGGCGAAATCCTGGAGGGACTGGATTATGACAAGTTGTTTTGATGGAATTAATGCTGTTGAAATTAACATTTTACTGAATCTTTAGTTCAGGTAAGGGTTGTTTTATTTTAATTCAAATAATTGTGGTGCTATTGAAAGAGTGTTTGTGTGTGTGTGTGTGTGTGTGTGTGTGTGTGTGTGTGCGCGTGTGCGTGTGCGTGTGCGAGAAGGGGAAGGTGAAGGCGGAGCTGCAGCTGGTGGTGTTAGAGCAGGCGGAGGCCAACCCTGTGGGTCGCGCCTGCAAGGAGCCAGAGCCTTTGGACAAACCAAAGTACGCATACACACACACACACACGCACACACACACACACACACACACACACACACAGAAACACACACACACACACGGAAGAAGTACTCCGATTTTTTCAGTAATACCACAGTGCAGATACGCTATATAAGTGAAGGTCATGCATATAACTTTCTCACTGAAGTAACAGTACAAAAGCATTAGCATCAAAATATACCTAAAGTAAACCAAGTAAAGTAAAAGTACTACTTTTTTATCCATCTCACTAAATAAATGTAGTAGAGTAAAAAGAAGGAATTGGAGTAGTTAAAGTAGTAGAAAGCGGAAATACTCAAAACTGTACTTGAGTACATGTTACTTTTCACCACTCCATATGGTACCATCAACTCCTGTTTCATAACTGTCTTTAATAATGTCTCTGTTGTGTAGTAGTTTAAATTCAAAGAACAAAAGACAAAGGAGGTTTCATAAAACTGTTTGTTGACACACATCTTATAAGTTATCGTAGCTTTCTCTATTTTGGACTCCCCGACTCTTTTTTCCCTTTAAGGTCAGCGCTGTCAAGAACGATTTCTATTGGTCAACAGGCAAATTCTTTTGTCAAACTTCACCAAAGTTAACATCTACCGTATGTGAAAGCTTTAGCGATTCCACTGAAAACGAACTGATTTTGTCATGATTTTGTCAATGTTCCCTAATTTAAATGCTGGTGTGATCCGACCTTTGGCCCCTTTAGACTCAGTCCAGGT
>NC_045736.1:37016872-37016961 GCF_008692095.1 Etheostoma spectabile | reverse complement strand
TGTTTACTGTCTCCTGTCCTCCCTGTAGTCGTCCTAAGACCAGCTTCACCTGGTTTGTCAACCCGTTAAAGTCCTTCATCTTCATCATC
>NC_045736.1:37013546-37016862 GCF_008692095.1 Etheostoma spectabile | reverse complement strand
TTCAAGAAGTACATCATCGCTCTGGTCATCCTCACCATCCTCACGCTCTTCCTCGACTTCATCTTCTACACGCTGCCGGGGCAAATCTCCTCCCTCATCATCAAAGGATAAAGAATCCTGGGAGTCTTCATTCTTTTCTCCTGGATGTCACAGACTGTCTCAGGTTTCTGATCCGGAACTGATCCACTTAACAACAAACTGAAGTCATATTTGCTACTTAGACAGATCAGAGGTCCGTTTCAGAAAGCAGGTTTAGTGAAAACTCTAAGCTGTAAGCTTTAAGGTGGAGTCTTGTGTGAGATATCATTGAACTCAGCAGAGAGTTCCTTTTTGATTGGTTTGCTATGCTTTACCACATGCTTTTATGCCAGTAACCCTGACGTGCAAGGAGGTGCAAACATCCGTCCAACGCTGCTTGCAGCTTTAATTAGAGCCAAGCGCCGACATTGGCAAAGGCCCTATTGAATCTGAAGGAATTCTTCTTTTTCTTTTTTTCTGAATTGCTTTTTTGGTTTGGCCCGCCCCCCTATGCTTAAGCCACGGCTCTTTCATAACTGGTGACCCGTTTAAGCTAGAGTCTTATGTGAGGTATCAATGAACTCAGCAGAGACTTCCTTTTTTATTGGTAAAGGTTTTCCCCAACCCTTATGCTTTGGCCAAGCCCCCTTTCACAGCTAATGAACTGTATGACTTAGATTATTGTGTGAGGTATCATTAAACTCAGCAGGGAGTTCCCTTTTCTTTGGTGACTATTTCCAGTGTCTGAGTGTCGCATTGTCGCAAGGAGCGGCGTCTGCCAGTAACTTATTTTTTAGAGTAAAAATATTTACTTCTAGTAGATTAACTTCTCCTAACAATGTATGTGTATTTTAAGAATGTGTGGGCTATATGTGCACCGTCTTTCATATATCAAAATTTCAATCACAAAAATATATTTACTCTTTGTCAGCTTTATTTTTACAACTTCTAATCAGCTATGCATTTTCGTTTTTTTGTACTTTCGCAATCTTCATCAGCTTTTGGCATTTGGAAAAAAATGTAACTCTTTTAATAGGAAAACTATCATTTAAATATTTATCAGGTAAAGGCAAGAAGGAGGTTCATTGTTACTGACTTCTAAGTAGAAGTAACTGTGTTAAATTTAACTCCATGCAATCCACCAACATATCATACACACTGTGCACAATATACACTGGTGAAACATAACACCTCTGAGATGTGATCTCTGAACCAACAAAAGTATTATTAATAGGAACTCCAATAACCAAATTCAAAAGTACATTTACCTCTCTTTGGTCTGTAAAACTGCTGTAAATGCTCTAGCTCAGTCTTTTCAGACTAGTTCGTGGACTGTCATCCTGTGTATTTGGCTGTCTCTACTGTTTACGGCATTAAGGCGATAAGTATTGTAAAGCCCACTACTGCCACTGGGTTTTCATCTTCTTTATCTACTAAATCTAAAGTTCATTTTTTTTCGCAAGCTTTACTCTTGTCTACTGCTTCTTTTTGTTTATTTGCCTTTCCAAGCCATGCTCTTGCTTCATCTAAGCCTTCTGCTCTCATTTTTTTCCTGTCACTTTCACCACACTCTTTCTGTTTTTCACCAACTTAGTACATTTTTGGACACTTAAAGGTGCTGTAGGTAGGACAGGAACAGGGCACACTGTCCATCTCCAACAAATCTGTGTTCAAAATCAATCTTGAGGAGAAGAAGGTCATTGTGGCAGACAGCGGCCTCACTGTGGACATTGGGGACTCTCTGGTTTATCTGGTTCATTAGAGTAACGTTTACTCTTTTTCTATCTCACACACAGACACATGTGGGCACATTCAGCAGTGAGTTATTTGTGAAGTTTGAATGCATCATGAAATGTATTTAGTTGGAGGATCCTTAAAGTCAAGCTTTTTATCCTATTGTCTCATAGTTCACATTTACAGCTTCACATTTCTTTTTCCTTTCTGCAACATACACTTTCCATTTACCTGTCAACTCTCCTGTCTTTTGCAACATTTGTTACTCATTTAATGGATAAGGTATGTACAAAATTATAGTTGTAACTTATATCTTATTGTTTATAAGATTTATCTTTAACTTATATTCTATCTTCTTCTTCTGCTTCTTCATCCGCTTATCCGGCATCGGGTCGCGGGGGGAGCAACTCCAGCAGGAGACCCCAAACTCCCCTGTCCGGAGCTACATTAACCAGGTCTGACTGGGGGATCCCGAGGCGTTCCCAGGCCAGGTTGGAGATATAATCTCTCCACCTAGTCCTGGGTCTTCTCCGAGGCCTCCTCCCAGCTGGACGTGCCTGGAAGACCTCCCTAGGGAGGCCCCCAGGAGGCATCCTTACCAGATGCCCGAACCACCTCAACTGGCTCCTTTTGACGTGACTCGGAGCTCCTCACAAATGACTGTGCTTCTTACCTTATCTCTAAGGGAGACGCCAGCCCCCCTCCTGAGGAAACACGTTTCGGCCGCTTGTACCTTCACTTGGGGTAAGGACTCATTCCCCAACTGAAGTCTTATTGTTTATAAGATTTATCCTTAACATGTATTATATATTATTGTTTATACGCTTTATCTTTAACTTCCCTCCTGAATCACTTGATTTCAGTCAGAGCCAGGTAGCATGTATCAAATTCACCCGAGCTACGTACCTTGTGCAGTGAACCTTGTCACTAGAGACATTCTTTTATCAATCAAGTGATTACAGTTTATACACAGACCTTTCCTTGTTAAGACACTACAATGTCTATATTTCGTCCTTGACTGATTTCCCTACAGAGCCTCTCACCCTGTCTTGTAGGAGATGGTAATCTCTTTTAACGTGCGCAAGGAGTTAGTTATTACCTGTAGCCTTCTCACATAGGCTATGGACTAGCGTCTCTCTAACCATAGAGATTTTCTTTTCTTTCACCTACCTTGTTGTTATTGATTTGTTTTTCTGATTGTCCTGTCACTAGGTAAACGTATACCAGATATTCACCTTTAAGTTGTACAAGTCTTAAAGTGGCTCTAGTAAAGAGTATACCCTAAACCTGCTGTTCCAAAAAAAAATGTCACCGCCCTCTCCTCCAGCGGGGACTGGCCTCTATGGAAACAGCAATTCAAGCTAGAGGTTGTTAGTTAAGGAGTCACCTTAATTCAGGGGAATCCCATCAAAGCCTGGTGATTTTCCTTTTTGCATATTCTGTACTGTTCTAATTCTTCAATAGAAATTAATTTGTCAAAGCTAGCTGATTCCTCTGCTGATAACTGAGTCAAGTCAGACTTATTTTACCAGCTGTCACAGTGGGATTTATCCAAAGTAACCTC
>NC_045736.1:37013084-37013536 GCF_008692095.1 Etheostoma spectabile | reverse complement strand
ACAGATTGGAATAAAATGTCTGAAAGGATTTATTTATTTTGATAGGGTTAGTTCTAATATTGCCATCTGAAGATTTAACTGCGGGGATATCTGCAAAATAAACACTGGATCTTAATCTTATAGCGGGAAGGTGACTAGGTCTAACACCCTGAAAGTAATAGCGCTGTCTTGCTCTATGTATGATTAATTCAGATTTCTGTTTCAGAAAGTTGTTTATTTTGCAGCTCCAGTGACGTAGCTTCGCGCGCTTCAGAGCAGAAAAGTATGGTATTGCTCCTAATAAAACCTTTTATTGCGTCCCACAGCCAACATTAATCAGAGCCAACATTCATTTCTGAAAATATCTTGAATTCTGCTATAAACTGTGATATAGATGATATATCTAACTGCACGATAAGACAATTGGCCAATTTTGTTGGAGCAAAGGACCCCTTTATGGTCAGATAATGCCA
>NC_045736.1:37012531-37013074 GCF_008692095.1 Etheostoma spectabile | reverse complement strand
GAAGTAACAGCGCTTTATCAATTGAATGAAATAATTGAGGGGAGGCAAAAAAGAAACCCTATCCCTAAGGATTTATGTCTACCTGAAAAACAGGAATAGTCCTTACACGTGGGATTAACTGCACGCCAAATATCTATAAACCCCAAGCTGCTGGCCCATGATTTCAGATTATTTGTAGCCTGAGCCTGGTCCCCAGTGGACTTTGTTTGACCGATCACTATTTGGGTCCCACACAGCATTGAAATCTACACAAACAATAAAAAAACAGTCCATTAACTCCAGCATTTGATTGGTGAGTTTATTATAGAAATTGCCATCAAAAATATTAGGCACGTAAGCTGACCCAAATGCAATTTTTCTGACACCAAATTCAGTTGTAGAGATCACAATCCTGCCTGTATCATCTGACCAAGAGGACAACCCTTTAAGTGGGAGATTCCGTTTGACAAACATTGGCCTTACCTTTTGTTTTCGAGCTTGCTGATGAGGATGCAATCGTGCGATAGAATCTATTGGCTTAACAGCCGACATCCACCTGCAGTA
>NC_045736.1:37011999-37012521 GCF_008692095.1 Etheostoma spectabile | reverse complement strand
CTGTAATAATGCAATGTCAACATTTCTCTTTCTTAGTAAGCCCAGAGTGTTGGCTCGTTTATGAGGAGCATTCTGTCTGCCACAATTCCAAACTCAAAATGCAAGATCACCCATTTTCAAAAAAGCTGTGTTCTAAATGAAAGTACATGTGGATATTGCTACTGCCTTTCATTTCTATAATTGCGTCCATATCGCCGCGTTGGACTTTGTTCTTGTTTGCCATTCTGTTTCAAGTGCACGAAGTGGTAAAATGTCCAAGTCAGAGTATATAAAACAACTTTTTGACAAATTTTGGCCAGGAACTACAACTTAAGCCGCCATCTCTGTCCAGCCGATCACGTGACTCCCCATGTAATGGAGTATTTTTATAATGTTGTATTGGTACTTATACTTTACCCTTGTGTTGTCCTCCCGTTTCAAAAACCAACAAAAGTTTAACTTTTCCGTCCCCTTTTCAGGCTTTTTTTTAGTTTTCCTTCTTACTTAACACCAGCTTACTACCACTAGTTTTACACTACTTTT
>NC_045736.1:37011804-37011989 GCF_008692095.1 Etheostoma spectabile | reverse complement strand
GGTCAATAACCCTCATTTATATAGAATTACACCTAACATTTGAGTTTAAAAAGCAGAAAGTATGAATTATTTTGACTAATAGTTAAGATCAGAGGAACATATAGATGAGTCTTGTCAGGAATGAAAGTAATCAATTGTATTTGCAAAGAGCAAAGGAATCCAATCCATTTTTTGTGGTAATTTGA
>NC_045736.1:37003316-37011794 GCF_008692095.1 Etheostoma spectabile | reverse complement strand
ACCCATATTTCAGATATAGACATTTTTTAAAGGGGTCATATTTGACCCGAGGACAACAGAGGGTTAATTAAATGATCTAAAGGCCACCTCTGTATTAACAAACCAAACTGTTACATTAGAAAGTATCTATCTATCTATCTATCTATCTATCTATCTATCTATCTATCTATCTACTCATCTACCATCTATCTATTTTTCATGTTCAAAACATTGTAGATTGTAGCAAATCTGGATTAATTTTTAAAATAAATTATTAAAATTGGCAAATTAACAGTTAGTATTTCCTGGTTCTTGTTTTCACAGTATAAAATTCTTGGCTTCCTACTTGGTTCCCCCCCCCACCCCCGTTGTGTGGTGTGTGTGTGTTGGTGTGTGTGTGTGTGTTTGTGTGTGTGTGGTGTGTTGTGGGGTGGTGTGTGTGTGGTGTGTGTGTGTGTGTGTGTGTTTTTGTGTGTTCTAAGAGGAAACTAGTTGAGCAGCTCATTTGCTTTCTCAAACAGTAGACCTGCCCTAACACACATGCGCACACGCACACACGCACACACACACACACACACACACTTAGATACCTCACATCACACTGTTGCTAAAATACACACACAGCAGTTAGTTTCCAACTGTTAAAGAGAGAAGGCTGAAGAGAGCAGAAGAGGGATACAATGTGAGCAGTCAGTCCAGTCAGCAGGATCATCATGTCCATCAGTGTGAATCTGAGGAAGATCTCCAACCTTCCCGGACGATCTGACAGAAAGGTGGAACTCTGCTTCAGAGGTCAGTAAAGCACACTCATCTGTTTTTAACTACATGAAGAAAATATCTCCGGAACTCTACATGAAGAAAATATCTCCGGAACTCTACGTCCGAAAGTATGTGGACTACCCCGACTTCAATCTACAGTAATTTTGGCCGCGGTCTGTTTTACTGGTTTGTTTTCGGCCACTTTGAAAGTAACTAAGTACATTTTCTCAATGTACTTTACATTACTGGGGTATTTCCATTTCATGCTGCTTAAATATTGTACTTTTTACTCCACTGCATTTATTTGACTTTGGTAGTAACTTTAGTTACTTTGCAGATTTAGATTACACATACCAAATAAAATCAACAAATAAATATGTTGTAATATTTTAGATTAAGATCAAATTTTATTGTACAGAAGTATAGTATATAAATTAAAATTAAAATTTTAAATGATTAAAATTAGGATCTTACATCACTACCTAGAGGCAGAGGTGGGCAGCAATGTAAGATCCTGTAAAAGTAGAAACACCACACTGTTAAATTAATATGTTTTATTGTAAGTAACGTCTAGGCTACATGTGTGCTGACTCAGATACAATTAGGAAAGTTGATCCAAAGGAATAAATAGAGCCTTAGTGCAATATATTTCATTATGTATTCAAATTTTGATTGTAATCTACCGTGTGTTTCCCTTTACATAAAGATATTTCAAGCATACATTAAATCCAGAAAAAGGTAGAAATAGAAAGTTTTTTATGCTCAAAATTTTCTGGGAGGGGACCCCACAGACCGCCAACATCATGGGTCACCACACATATCTGGAGGACACACCTTGGATTTTGGGTTGCCAGGCCAGTTTTGATTAGGCCAAATGTTGGTGCTATTTAACTAACATCTACCAACTGGGCAGTTAAAATAAACATGCACTGGCTAATCCCCATTGCATTGCATTCAGTTCAGTTAAATGGGCCTGGCTAAGCCCCAAACCTTCTCCAGTCCTAGAAATGCACTTTGCCCACATTTTTAAAAAGCAGGAACCAAAGGAAAAAAATTTTTTTTATTATTTTTTTAGTAAAAAAAGTAAAAAAAGTCATTAATAGTACCTAAAGCTTGTTGAATGCCACATGTTGAATCAACATGTGGCTTTCCTGATCCAGCAACAGCGGAAATAACTACACAGTCATGTGTTCTCGTTGGTATTTACTGCTGATGTTGGAGTAAATGTATGAATGAAAAGGAGAAAACATTAGTGTCCCTCCTCTGCAGCTCAGCAAGGGAACACAAAGAAGGAATCCTCTACTGAAAAGACGTTCACTTTAGAATTACTTGATTTGACTAACTCAGACTGCTGACACCTCATTATAACTTCAGATAAGCTAGAATATATGTTTCCATTGGAGATTTTGTACCCAATCACTTCTACTGCAAACGTGTTATAAAGAAGTGCCTCAATGTGTAGATTGAATCAAATCCCAACAGCAGTTATCTCATTCCGGCACTTTTCATGTAGGGCAGGGACCCAACATCAGCAAGGACTGGCGTTAAACTCCCCTTTAACAGGAAGAAACCTTGAACAGGAGGAATAATCACAAGAAGCAGAAAGGGCACCTGACTATTGTTTATGGGCTGACTTAAAAAAATTTCTTAAAGATTTCCCAAAAGACTACAAACGTGTGGCGTTTTATCAGCGCTCACTGAGGCAGGCTGGGTTAAAGTACATAGCTCTATTCATCTATATCTTTGTTGGTTTAATTTATTTCCACATAATGAACAAATGAGGAACATACAGTATTATAAGGACATTCAGATGATGATAAGAAATGAACGCACCTTCAGATATAAAGCAATTAACTTGAGTTATTTACTGTACAAGCCCAAATACGACTTGTACTTAAGAGAGAAATAACATAACATATACTTTGAAAGTAATCTGTCTGATAATAGTTTTAATAAAGCAACATATCTCATAAAATCACATTATTTATTTCGATTTCTCCATACTCTAGATAACTCTCTATATCTTGAAATATATCTGGATTAAAAAGAATAGATTTTTGAATCAAGTGATTCCCAGTTATAGTACACTTTGTGTCTCTCAAATACCTCTCAATACCACTTTGAGTATTTACTCAAGTACTATACTTGAGCACAATTTTGGGGTTACTTGTACCTGAGTATTTCTATTATATGCTACTTTATACTTCTATTTCGCTACATGTATGTGACAACATTAGTTACTGGTAACTTTGCAGATTCAGATTATTATTGCAAGACCAAAATCACCTAATACATAATGCTATATTGTTATAGGTTAAGATACTCAGCAATAAAAGTTGTTAACTCCACCTTTACCGGCTGCAATTTTAAAGTGATTAACACATTCATTTTATATTCAATAAAATATATTTAATGAACATTTTCTGGTACAGGATATAGATCATCCACACCAGACTCTCCAACTACAACAACAAGCAAAACAATACCACAATATTCATGTTCCAGATAACAATCATTTTAAAGAATCTGCTTTAAAATTATACAAAATATCCTTTGTTGACTAGAATTTATCCAGTCTATTTTCAAAAAAGGGAACTGAGGGAGCCTGCACTACACTCTGGAAGCTCCTTCCTGTCAAAGCATTAATAATTTGATATATATTATTCTGAAATAAGAGTACTTTTATTTTCGGCACAAGATCTGAGTTTCACCAGCCAGTTAAAACAGTTATCAGCACTGTTGCTATGGTAACCTGTCTATCTGTCTTCCAGGTTTCACCCATAAAACCAGAGTCCTGCAGTGTGAGAACTTGGCCATCTTCAATGAGGTCAGTAAACCAACGCCTCTGATCTGATCTGAGACGGGTGGACAGCACCAATCAGAACACAGAACGATGAGGTCATCACATAGAAATAAAATGGATAGAAATCATAATAGCAGAATGGTCAGAGTGGCAGCTATTTCATGTGAACCATTGCCATGGCATTGTGAACATCTGTACAAACTGACTTGCGAGAGGTTTTACAGAAACAGCTGTATCTGTCCGCTGATCTAGTCCAACTGTCCCTCCCCCTCACTCCCCTCGGCTCGGGAGGACATCTCCTAGACTACTCTCCTCCAGTGATCTGCGACACAGTTTACTGATGTGTTATCACCATGACAACTAACAACTATTGCCATTTTGTTTAGTACTAATCAAATGAACACAGCAAATGGTTCAATGGCCTTTCTATCCATTTTACTCCTATGGGTCATCATCATCACCAGTCAGTTCCTCTCATGTGCATTAGGTGCTGCTGTCATAGGACTGTACTGAAGTGAGTGGGAAGTCAGTGTAAAGTTTACAGATGGGTCCGTTCAGGTAGAAGCAGCTGTGAGGATGATGAGCCGCTAAGATTTACGATACAAAAAACGTTATTGTCCACCAATGTGAAAATTCTTCTTTGGTTTCACCAAACATTCAAGAATATGCGAAAGACAGGACATTACAAACAATACATAGCCAAGACGGCACATGGACAAAAAAAACAGACAATATATTTCATAAAAAGCGACTTTACAAGGGTTACATACAAAATTGAGTACGTAAATAGATATATATATCCTACTTACAGTGCCTGCTGTGGATAAAACCTGAGACCCGAAAGTCTGCCTCGCCCCACGTCCAACTCTTAGTGCGGTTCCCAGTGTTATTTAGCACTTTCACAGCATTGGGAACAAAGGATTTCTTAAAGATGTTTCTATTTGGTGTTGGTACTCTGAAAGTTGAGCTGAGTTCAAGTTCGCTGTGCAATGGATGGGAGGGGTCAATATTCATTTTCTCAGCTTTGTTTATAATGCGTTCCTCATAAATACTGCCTAAGTGCTTTTGTGGCTTCTTATAATTTTTGAGGCCATGTTCCCTATTTATTGTTTGAAACTATTTTAATAGAGCTGATAAGAAACTGTACCACTCCTACAGTGTACACACACACACACACAAACACACACACACACACACACACACACACACACGCTGCCGCTCCTTCAACACACACAAACTTATATACGTGATGCTTTTTTATCATACTTTGTTACCACACTCCACTGCACTAAGCTAAAAATTATGCTCTTAAATTACATTTTTTTTATGCAGGAATGTCGGTTCACCATCTTGATCCACACTGAATTTTCTCAACAACGCTTTCATAGATTTTTTATGACCTTCTGAACAGACATTCCCGATCCCCAAAGGATTAATCCTAATTACTTTACAATTCACTAACTTTTCATCTAGCTCCATCATCAGGTCTCAATTCTAATTTGTCCATTACTTTGGTTGATGACTGAATACATGCAACTATTTTAGCTTTACTTTATGTTTAGTTAGCATACTAACAGGCTAAACTGTTAGCTTTGGCATTGTGAACATGTTAGCATACAGACCCTGCCCTCGTCTTGTTAAACAAGTAAAGATACTACAGTAGATGAAAAGTAGAAGAAAGTCATTACAATTCATCCTGAAAGGGACATAAATGTCTGAACCAAAGTTTATGGCATTGGTTGTGGGGATATTTTAGTCTGGACAAACCGCCATCCATAGAGCTCTTCAATGAATCATTATTCAGACATATGGATTAAACCACACAACAACCGCTGCTGAGGTTCATGGGTACTGTAGTGTCTAGACCTGTACAGACCAAAAAGAAACAGTTCAGCCTCATGATCGGAACAAAGGTCTACTAGAGACTGTGGTCCTGAGTTTGATGTTGTTCTGAAAAAAAACATGTAATGAGTGATTTTACAAAGGGAGAGCATATTTGTTGAACCAAAGCCTCCACCCACTTCACTACATCACCACCTGTTTGTTGACATAAGCACTGAGGACGGTCAGACAATGTAATAACAGTCAGCTCCATATGACGTCAACACAGCAGAGTTATGTTTCTCTGTGCAGCTTCTGAGTCAGGCTGGTGTTTGTTCTTCAGGTGGGACCAGGTTTGGGACTCAAGTGTGTGTGCGTGTGTGTGGGTCCATACCGAGCACATGGTGATTAATGGTTTAAAAATATACAGTGTCAACTGTTTTTCATCTTGCTCTAGTTTGAGTTTTTCTTTATGTGTAAAGCAGTTTGTCTGATATTCATGTTAATGTACTGTAACAGCTGTATCTCAATGTGTTGGCCATTAATCACAGGGTTGGTGGTTCAGTCCCCCATTCTAAAGTGTCTTTGTGTGTGCTTGTGTGTGTGTGTGTGTGTGTGTGTGTGTATGTGTGTGTGTGCGTGCGTGTGCAGCATTTCCGTTGGCCTCACTATGGTAAAGTAATCACAGATGAAGTTTTATCGATCAGTGTTTACAACTGCAGTAAGGTCTTCTCTAACAGGTAACACACCCACACACACACACATACACACACACACACACACACACACATATATTGTTTTCCAATCAATCATACCTAACAAAATGTGTGTGTGTAGACTGCTTGGTAAGCTGGTCATCAGTCTCCAACATGTTGTTACCACGGGGAGGCTGTTGCTGCGGGAACCGCTCGCTGATGCCAACTACAGCCCGACTGATGTAAGGACACACACACACACACACACACACACACACACACACACACACACACACACACACACACACACCATTGTATAAGAGATCACTGATGTTGTTGACATCACTTTGGGTTCTTCTTCTCTCTGTAGATCTATATTGAGTTGGATATTCGGTATCATCCAGTTGAGGGAGCAGCAGGAAGCTGGGAAGGACTCGACTTCCTGAAAGTCGAAGACACAGATGAGTAAGAGATAGTGGAAAACATCTTTTACACTACACTGTAAAGACTGTTGAATCTCCAGTCTTATGAGAAGATTTCTCTGTCCACTGGTTTCACAGAAATGTTTCAGACTAGTCTGTAGTGTTAGGCCAAGTCTAAGTCTGTTCTTAGTTTAGTCTAATGGAAGTTAGACAGTTATTGACAAAGTAAAGACAGACAGGCACTTTCTTTCAAAGTACATTAAGTAATCTTATGCCGTATCTTTTCCTTATGTTACGCCTCTCTCTTGTGTCATAATTTGTGGTTTATCTTACGCTGCGGAGTGAGTGATGAAAAAGAAAAGGCAACTTAGAGACCGCAGTAACTCCATATAAATACACAACAGTGAGGACATTGGCAGTTGTTTCCATTGACAACTGTCCAGTTAGCAGAAGTTGTACTGAACCCTCCCACATTAAGGCTGCACTCACATCAAATCAGGCGTTGTGCGTAGTCACTTAAATGGGGCATTTGTATCTTGATTGCGTTCTCCATGGTGCAATCATTTGCCATGCTGCTAGTATGCCGGGTCCTATGAGTGATTGTCTGTTGCATGGTCGCATCGACAGATTAAAGAAACACATTTACTTTCAATAACTAACCAGGATACGAGGCCTATCATTTCGGTGGGTTTTAAACTGGTGCACAAAGCCAAATTTAGTGATTACACGTAAAACATAACATTACACTTCATTGTGTTTTGTCTGATCGCTGGTTACGTGATTGGTCACCACAGCGTGATGTCGGCTTGCAATTCTGTTTCAACTTTTTGCCACAGGACTGCTGTGGTTTTGTTATTTGTTATTCCCTGAAGTCCCCACCACCACAACCTAAACGCTTACTGTATCAAATGAATGGGAGGGCTGATTTGGTGGGAATGCACACAGCTTCTCTGCTCTGCAAATTTAAGTGACATTCATAGACATTCACATCACAAACATTGGAAGCAGGGGAAACCAAGTTGTGAAAAGAGAAAAAATCCTACCAAGAGTCAGGCATTGAGATGGTTTCAGTGTTTAGTGTGTTGTATAAAACTAGTGCAGACCTCCAGATCAGCAGGGAGAGCTCTGACCAGTCTGAACAAATTAGGTTTTCTCTTGTCTCATTTTGTTTCTCTTCCTTCCTATATCCCCAGATCAGCTCTGGTCATCAGGAATAATGGATTTAATGACCCTGAAAGGTAAGAAGTTACACAACTTGCACATTCAGTCTCTGAACAAAACTGGGTATTGATATCAATGTATATATGAAAAGATAATATTGGCCAAAAACATCAGACATGCTCAGACTTAGTCTGAACAATAAAATAAAAACAGAGTTCACGTATTGTACTGTATATGTACTTTGAGTAATTGGGAGAACTACTTTCTATCTCTCTCTCCTCTGTCAGTCAGCTGACTGTTGCTCGTCCAGGTCAGTTGGAGAGAGAGACTCGGCGTCTGGGGCGGAGCTTGGTCCGGACTGAGGATGAAGATGATGATGATGATTTTGATGATGACCTGATGGACTTGGAGGCTTCCGACATCATCTTCACTCGTCTACTGAGGTCTGGTTACTTTACTGTCTGTCTATCTGTCTGTCTGTAAACTGATCTGCTGTCAACTATGTGTGCGTGTGTGCTTGTGTTTGTGTGTGTGTGTGTGTGTGTGTGTGTGTGCACGTGTGCTTGTGTTTGTGTAGTCGTTGCAGGCCGATGTCCAGAAATGTTTCTACAGCAATGCCCAGAGTCCAGAGCTTTCAGGTGAGTTTATTAATCCATCCATCCATTGAAGCAGTTCATTTAACAGGCTAATTAAGGTAGCCCAGTCATCCTTTTCTCCAGCCATATCTTCGAGCTAATCCTGGAGGATCCTGAGGTGATGTGTAGTCCCTCCAGCACACCCCTGGTTTGCCCTGAAACCCTTTAATTAAACCTAGTTAGACTTAGACTTCTCTTTATTG
>NC_045736.1:37000315-37003306 GCF_008692095.1 Etheostoma spectabile | reverse complement strand
GGGATGACTCCCGCAAGGAAATGGAAATTTACTTTGTAGGGAGTTTCAGCTCATTGTTAAGTTGTCCGGCCCTGATCTTTACTGTTTTCATTCACCAGTCTGTGATGTTTCTGCAGCAGGTAGTTGTTTTGATGAAGAATAATAATCTAAAAACCTGCTGTACACAACCTGCCGAGCACCAAACAGCAGACAGACAGCAGTCCCCACAAGAAACCCTGAGGGTCATACGCCATCTTCAAGTCTACAAAACAAGTAGACTGGATAGGCAAACTACCATTAAGGACCCTCCAGCATCCTTGACTCTTGTTTCACAACTGGGACAGAATCTGAATTGCTTCTCCACGGATAAAAGGTTCAACAGCCAGGGTCTCTTCTTCAGCAACATGGTTCCGTAATAATTGGAGTACAGTGTTAACTGACCCCTTCTGTCCCACTGATATAGGCCGGGTGGCAAGGGTTCATTTAGTTCTAACTTACTTTTTTGATGCTGCTCAACGGGAGATACAGTATACAGATAGACCTTCCTGCCAGTTTAGAAGAAAGCATAAAGCTTTTTTACATCACAAAGGTGTGTGTGTGTGTGTGTGTGTGTGTGTGTGTGTGTGTGTGTGTGTGTGTGTGTGTGTGTGTGAAGGTGAATGTGAACATCCTGGAGGCTCAGAAGCTGGTTGGAGTAAACATCAGCCCTGCAGTTTTCATCAGAGTGGGAGATCAGAAAAAACACACTGCAACGCAGAAATCCACCAACTGCCCCTTCTACAATGAGGTACTACAGAGAGGAGATAGTAGTGGAATACAGTACAGTTTAATAAAGTAGTGAACAGTGGGATACAATCATTAAAGGACAGGACAGTGGAATATAGTTCAGTAGAATACTATACAGGGTGTTCCCCTTCTCTTTCAGAACTTCCAGTTTGAGTTTCAAGAGACTCCACAAATCCTCTTTGATAAAGTCATAGAGATAAAGGTCAGTTCTACTGTTCTTCACTTATCTTTTTACTGCTGTTACTGTACCATGTGGGTGTGGCCAAAGTGAACCCCTGTAAATGTCCCCTCCTCTCAGGTGTTCCACAGGCGGACTCTGGCCTTCCTGATGACCCACATTGGAACCTTTAAGATTGATATCTCCACCGTCTACAACCAGCCAGGTACCAGTACTTCTCACACTGTAGTACGCTGATCCAATTACAGTACAGGATTCACTGACCTCTGACCTCTCTGCGTCTCCAGACCACCGCTTCTACCAGAAGTGGGCTCCTCTCACCGACCCGGCAGACACCAGGTCAGGGGTCAAAGGTTACGTCAAAGCCAGCCTCAGTCTGCTGATGAAGGGGGACGCTCTGAGCATGGCCAGTCTTCCCCCACCCTCCTCATCCGGAGCTAATGAAGACATAGAAAAGTCAGTACCAACACATTGCAATATGTATATACTATATAACTACACAGCACTTAACAAAGGACAAAAACAGATGTGATGACAAAAGTCATGAATCTGTATGGCCAGATTAACATACATAAAATGAGCTGTGGGTCATTTTATGTTATGCCCCCCCTCCCCCCCCCTTCCTACTTTGCACTGTACAATTTAAAGGTACTTACTAATGAATTATGTTGTATTATTATTGTTAAGATACCAAGCAGTATATAAATTCATTAAAATGAGCTTCACCTTTACCAGCTGCAACATATTGAAACATGGCAGCAGTGTGAGCGTTTGAAGAAGCCAGGCCTGCATTTGATATGCCTTCAAATAACTTAAATAAATTTACATTGTCTCGCTACGAATGCAATTAATCCTTGTGAACCAACGCTTTAAACAAATAACGTCCTTAAAGCCTCTGATTTACAGCGCTTGAAGTCCATTATGAAGGAATCAGTTACCAAAAGGTTTATAGTGGACACCATACAACAACTGGAAGCTGAAATGTTATCATACTTCAAAGGATGCTGATTGGTCTGAATATAAGAAATTAAGAAAGGCCTGTACAACCAAAACAAGAAATGCTAAATCAAATTACTATAAGCATTCTTTATCAGATGACATCAAAAACCCTAAGCAATTCTGGAAGAAACTTAACTCTTTAATTGACAAAAACAATAAAAATCTTCCTACCAAACAGAATAAACGACATTATCACTGACCCTATCTCAATGGCCAATGCCCTCAATCAACATTTTTCCTGTTCTGTTGTTCTCAATAATCTGATCTCTCCTATTCTAGCATAACAATACTGTGAATAATAACTCATTCTCATTTTCAATAATTAATCCCCTCTGATGCAACAGGCAATCTCAGAAATACAATCTTCTAATGGTGCTGGTCCTGATGGTCTGGACATTAAGTTTATTAAACTTTCTTCTCATGTCCTAGCATTTCCTCTATGTGACTTGTTTATAATTTATCACTTTTCACTTGCGTAATTCCATTAATGTGTAAATTTGTGAAAGCAACACCACTACACAAAGGCACTTGATGTCAACAATTATAGACCAACCTCTATAATCATGTAGCTAAATAGCGCTTAATCCCGGGAAACGGGATTCTTGGGAAATCTGATCAAGACTATTTCCCGATTCCCTGGAAAGGCTATGACGGGAAACAGGAAATAAAATGAAGTAAAAAACGCCAGGAGTGCACGTCTATTATTGTCATACGGTATCGTGGATGCAGGCAACGGCGTAATGTAGCTACGGTAATAAAGGCTCACTGTGGAGGCGGAGAGAGCGTTGTCTGTCTGCGGCCAATTTGTCACGAAAATCGGAAACCACCTGAGCCCAGTCTATCGACGCTCTCTGCTTATGAAAGCACACTTCCAGAAGAAAAAGAAAGGGCAGGGTAAGAATGCATTGTAAACTAAAAGAAATATGTAGTCTAAGTTGTCACGAGTCTAATGCAATGCTGATATTGCGGCAGAGTGTTTAGGCATTTTTTTATTTTCAATTCAGTTTTAGAACGGCCTATGGCCCTGTCTTTTTGCAGTGCACAGTTGT
>NC_045736.1:36998497-37000305 GCF_008692095.1 Etheostoma spectabile | reverse complement strand
GGGTCGTTTTCTTTCATTTAGTTGAGCTTGTATGTGTTTAAAAGAGAAATATGCCTGCCTTAATTAAGAAATATTTTGTTAACTTCTAGATATTATTCCCGTTTTTAGCCGCTTACAAATCTCAAAAGCCACAGAATGGGTTTTGTTTAATAGAATGGTTTAGGAATCATGGTTTACTTAAGCACATTTCATTGTTTTTTATAATGGAGTTCTGTAAAATATTGGTTTCATACCATTATACCATATACCAAATATATATCATTCTTCTCTGTACCACATATATCTAAAGAAATTGGGAGGAGAGCCTTTAAATTTAAAGCCCCTTCAGATTGGAATGGTTTACCTAGGTCTTTTAAAGCAATCTCCTCTTTTTCACCAGTTCAAGATGTCTCTTTTTAATTATTTGCATACAAGCTGCAACTGTTTTCCTCATACTTGATATTTTTTGTGTTTATTTTTTTTTAATAAATTTTTTATTTTATTCTTTATTTTAAATTTTTTTTTCTTCATTCTTTTCTCAACTGTCTATATTAATGACCCTAACTATTGATTGTCTGATATTTAATGGTTGGAATGGGGAGGACATGGGTGGTTTTGGTGCGATGGAGAGCTTTTGTCTTTTGTCCGTCAGTATGTGTGAATGTTTGTGATGTAGGTTTTTCTTGAGGTCCCCTCAAGTTGTTTTGTTAACTTTCTAAATGTACTGTATTTTCTTGCCTTTAAGGACCCCTCAAACACAAGAAGCTACATCTCAAGGGGTTATTCCTAATAAAAGAACTACTGTAATAATCATAATCCAGTAATGTATTACACTTAATTCTGAAATTGGGCGTTCTGCATAATGAGTTCTTTCACTTTTGGTAATGAAAATATATTTTGATGCCAATACTTTTGTACTTTTACTTAAGTAAGATTTAGTATGCAGTACTTTTACTTCAGTAAAAGATCTGAATACCACTGCCGCCGAGCCTTGTGCAGTAAGTTAAATTGTGCATTATATCAAAGCTAAGTTTGAACAGCTGATGCAATTGGATCTGTGTTCTGACTGTGTTTTACTTTCAGGAACTTGCTGCTTCCTCGTGGTATGGCTTCTGAACGTCCGTGGGCTCGGTTCCGTGTCCGGATCTACAGGGCCGAGGGTCTGCCCACCATGGATGCAGGGCTGATGGCCAAGATGTCAAAGGCCACTGACCGGACGGTCTTTATTGATCCCTACGTACAGGTGACCTTCGCTGGACAACAGGTACTCAGATGTATTTATGCACACGTATATTACCAGCACCAAGAACTTTTTGAGGAACTCGGAAACTACATTTAGTAGTAGTTCCTGTATTATATTTCCAAGTACCAAAAAGTGTGTGTATATATATATATTAGGGCTGTCAAACGATTAACATTTTTTAGTTGATTAATCGCATAGTAATGGTGAGTTAACTCACGATTAATCACATTTTTAAAATTCTATTTCAAATCCACTCCAATTGAAGTTAAATGAGATTAACAAATGTAATGACACATTGTCATTCATACCAAATGTACTTAATAAGTAAAAACTAGACCCATTGATCTCAAGGGGGTTTTATTGACTGGCTGTCACTTACTGCATTTGTAATCAAGAAGTTACTTACAATTATTGAATGTAAAGTGGAACAAAAAACAAAATAATTTCTAATGATGTTGACAGTCTGTGGGCAGAACAGAAAGTAGACCTACGGCAGGTGATCAAATGCTAGCTGTTTCTAAGCTGCGATCATATTTCTAGCACTGTCTGTGTTCAGCGTGCTCACTTTCTCTTCAATGTCCCACTG
>NC_045736.1:36998288-36998484 GCF_008692095.1 Etheostoma spectabile | reverse complement strand
CCACATCCATCAAATGACTCGCGCATACGTCAGCCATATGCCTCTCATCAGTTCTCATTACAGTCTATGCATGTGAGTGCAGCTTCCACTCCTGATCGATATGATTACCTCGCGATGTCCAATAGTCTCCAGTAAGCGCGACAGAAGCTGTGTTGTCCAGAATCGTAGCTAGTTTTGCCTTCTCTGTGTCATACCA